>NC_057796.1:351477142-351479781 GCF_018294505.1 Triticum aestivum | reverse complement strand
CATTAAAATAGTCTCATGATTTTTTCTATAAATATAATAATAATATATTTTAAAATTGCAGGAAGATTTTATTTAGGTTGTATAAAGATTTGAAAAAAAATGGCATGAACATATTTTTGACATGCGTGAACATTTTTTCAGTGGGACATACATTTGGTTTGGATGGTACGAAGAAATATTTTGAAATTAAACAAACTGTTTAATTACATTGCATAAACATTTTTTTGAAATGTCACTTACATATTTTTGAAACGCGTGAACATTTTTTAAAGTCACAAACCTAATTCCCAATGCTATCAATAATGGTTAAATTACAATTTTGGTTGACAGTGGTGTTTGATGCGGTGAATGTTAAGCAGGAATTTCGTTGGACCGACCCATGAGCGATGCTTACGCGACATCAGGATATTATTGGGTCCAAAATTCATCGGCCTGGGCAGCGCACACATATACTACTAAATCCAAACCACATCATTGGTCATTTAGTTCTCAAAAAAAAAAAAAAACATCATTGGTCATTTCGGTCTAGTTGATCCAGCTTACATTCGGATTCGGTCCCCACCGAGCAAAATTTGATCCAGCTTACACACTCACATGCTCACAGTTTTTCTTACTCAATCACATGCTCAGCGTACAATTCCATGTTCTCACAGAGTGTTCTACCATACAGTATTATTTTAGAACTTGTCTAGCCAACAAACCATGTGGAAACAGGGGCAGTTCCAATAATTCGATGGATCCCGATACACCTCAGCGCATTTTTCAGATGGAAAACACCTCAGCAGATTGGTTTATCATACGGTTGGTTACCAGAAAGTCAAAGTACTTAACTATAAAATATCGTTGCAGGATGACAAAACAACTGATGAGATTCCTGACAAACAATGTGAGGGGCCTATATCATTTCAATGAATTTTGTTCCATCTTTGCAGCGGCGGGCAATTTAATTTATACAGTTTACACGAGTAATTCCTAGACAAAATCTCTATAGTTTAGACCATACATACACGCCATGAGAGAATGAACAACAAATTTCACGAAACGAATGGTAAAAATGGGTGGCAAGTTGCCTTAAAATTACTGGTTGAGGTTGTCGATTGCCTCCAGCAGCACAGGTCTGAACCTCTTGCAGTCGAGCCTCACGTTCTGCTTGTCCATGAAGGTGCGCCGGATGAACTCGAACCCACGCTTGTGGAAGGAGATGGGGTCCTTGAAGATCTTGTGGTCCCTCGGGTAGTGGTCGGTGAGGCTGCTCTCGTCGACGGTGATGGCGTACTGCTTGTACCGGAGGCCCATCATCTCCGACGGGTTCCCGAAGTCGGTGCGGGAGATCCAGTCGAGGCCGCCGAAGGGCACGATCTGGATGAGCGTCGCGTTCTGCGGCAGGAAGACGCAGTTGGTGAGCCCGGCGCCGTGCACGCCCATCATTACGTCCACCGAGTTCACCAGCCTCGCGAAGCCGTTGATGTCGGAGCTCACGTTGGCCTCGTCGATCACCACCTCGAACCCGAGCTCCTCGGCCATGCCGATGATCTCCTCCAGGTTCAGGAACATCCTCGTCCGGTGCCGCTTGATGATGAGCAGCCTGGGCTTCACCCTGGGGCTCTCCCCGAGCGCCGCCGCGGCGGCCTTGGGCAGCGAGTAGGCGGCGCGCATGAACCGGTTGAAGTCGACCATGGTGACCCCGTTCGGCGACTTGGCGGCGTCGATGGTGAACTCCATGTAGGCGTGCGTGCCGACGATGGCGTGCTTGAAGCAGCGCACCTGGTCGTCCTTGCTGAAGTCGATCAAGGGGTACTTGGACAGCTTCTGGAGCAGGGTGTGGTACTTAACGGTCCACCAGAGCGCCATGTCCGTGATGAGGAACTGCACCTCGCCGTCGAACTGGGCGGCCGTGGTGAAGAGCGGCACGATCACGTCGGTGAAGTCGTGGAAGAGGTTGCCCGTGTAGCCGGTGAGCGAGAAGATGACGACGGGCACGTCGTGGTACCGGGTGCACTCGGCGGCCACCTTGCTGGACTTGACCGTCAGCTCCGTGATGTGGCTGAGGCAGAACTCGTCGCCCTTCCGCGGGTAGGGCTTGATCTTCCACACCTCGTCCCTCCGCGACCCCTCGGGCTCCATGAACAGCACCGAGGCCGCCTTCGGGTGCACCCTCACGTCGCCGCGCATCTCGCACACGTTCGCCCGGAAGTTGGAGAAGTCGCACAGCGGCTTGCTCCCCTGCTGCTCCTGGACGTTGGTGCTCAAGCTCGAGCCTGGGAAATTGTTTTGAAGATATACATTGTTATATCTCAGGAACATGGTGGTATGTTCTTTAAAAATTGGGCGTGATGCAAAACAGCTGGATCAGGGTGAGTGTACAGAGCATCACTGGGGTCAAAATTCTAGCAATAATGGGCCAACGATCATGTAGGAGTAGGAGCTCTGACACGTGATGCCAAGCAATCAATGCTCCAAGTGGGAGTATTGGTAAGATACAGTAACTTGAATTGGACGTCTGCATTGGCGGTCTTTTTTTCACCACTGGTACTACGTAACTCGGATTAAACTAAGGACTACACTACATTGTTCTAGCTTGTGCTCATACTAGTAGAGTAGACCATCAACACTTCAGTTCTACTCTTCATCCGCAAAAA
>NC_057796.1:351474164-351476900 GCF_018294505.1 Triticum aestivum | reverse complement strand
ACCTTCAGTTCTACTCTGACAGTACCATAAGTACTGGTACTTCTTTTCATAAATTACTAGTGGTAATAGTGGTTCGGTTCTGCCATTAGAAGCAGAGGAATCAAGTTCTTAATGGACGCTCTGACGGCGAAGATTGCAGATGGAAACGGGGAATAGATCGGGATTGACTGACTGAATAACCAAGTAGTAAATGGGTGTCAGCCAGCCAATGCACAAAAAATGGAAACTACAACGAATAAATGCAGGTGGTACTACACCTTCTTGCTTGGCATTCTCGGCGTCCTCGGCGTCATGAATGGTGTAATTGGAGACGGTCGGGAGCGTGACCTTGGCGTGCTTCTCCTCCTCCCGCTCCCCCTCCTCCTCCACGTCTTTCCTCTCCCCACCTACAAACACAACCAACCATCTCATCTCAGCCCCAGGTTCGAAGCACGAGCGCACGGAAGGAACATTCAACGCTTCAGCTCCGCGGCCCGGGTGTCAAATCACGGATTCGGAAAACGAAATGGATGGGACGAGACGCTTGCTGATTATGGGCCAAACTGCGACGGCTGACCTACCTAACGTCTCCTCGGTCGACTTACGGGCGTCGCCGTCCTTGTTGGCGGCCGGCTCCGCCATCCCGCTGGCCGGGTCCGGCTCGCTCAGCACCTGATGGTCCTCCTCCTCGCCGCCTCTCATCTCTGTAAAGGAGCCGTGGCTTTAGTTTTAGTGTGATGCCAACACGAAAAGCCTTTCGGGTAAGATGGGTAGAGATTTACCTTTTGGCTTTACATAGGTTTCATCGTCGACCACTTTGGGGTCTCCACCTGGAGGAAGAAAGAGGAAACGGCCCGGTGAGTGAGCCCGGAGAAACGGCAAGGATTAACGGGGAGGTTAATTTTGGCTTTGATTGATTGATTACCGATGACGGCGTCGGTGGAGGTCTTCTGGGCGGGCGTGTTGACCTTCTGCTGGATCGGGATGGACGCCGGCGCCTGCTCCGCCGGCAGCCTGCCGTTCACTGCGCGAGAAGACGATGGATGGCCCAGTCGGTTAGTTACAGTTCGTTAGCGAGCGTCTTCTTCAAGAAGAAGAAGAAGAAGAAGACGAGGTAGTGACAGAATTGAGAGTCCCGAGAAACGAATAAGGATGGAATTGAAATTTGAAAGGAAACTCACGGCCGAAGAGGATGGCGTCGGGCTTGGAGACGAGGACGAAGGTGAGGGAGACGATGAAGAAGCCGACGACGACGGCCAGCAGCCGGAACCGGCGCGAATCCTGCCGGCCGCCGCGGAGCAGCTTCGAGTTGGGCCGCTCCCCCGCCTTCATCATCGCGCTTCTCCGCCTAACACGCGCACGGAGACCAAAGAGGCGTGCAAGGAACAAGAGAAGAGACAGTGGTGGTGGAAGATGAGCGGAGGCGGAGAAGGAGAAGAAGGAGGAGAGACGCAGTCGTCAGTCCTGGCTCGTTGCGTGTGTCCTTGTGCGTCTGACCGGGCTCCACGGCCCGAGGGAGGGAGGGAAGAAGGAAGGGGAAGGGAGGAGTGGGTGGGGAACTGGCGAAACTGCTGGCTGCTGTCCGACTTATCGACGCCATCCCATCCCATCCATCATCCATCATGCCAGCGAAACTGAAACGGTCGAGCTGACCCACCCCCCTTTCCCCGCTCACTTCCGTGCCTCGCCTTTCCGCCCGTCTCCCGGCGCCGGGGCAACAGGAGTCGTCCGTGCAGCGGGGAGCGAGCGACGGCAGGGCGGGGTGGCGGAGTGCGGCCGCTGTCCCGGCGGCGAGGATGACGGGGACGCGGGCCTTTTTTTCGTCTCGACGAGCGCTGCGTGTCAGAGCGAGGAGGACGTGTGGTACCAGAAGTTGCGCAGGGTAGCCCATCCGGGGCGAACACGCACGTGAAGGCGCGGCAACCGGTTTTGACCGCTTCCCTGTTTCGCGTGTCCGGGCTTGATCTTCTGCACCGCAACCCTCCAGCGGAGACCTGCTGCACTGCACATCATGTGACGGGCTTCCGGTGGGGTGGCTCGGCTGTGCCCGGCTTGGCATCTCCCTTCGGAAACCTTGGTTGCTGGCTTGCTGCTGTGCATTTTCATTCTAAACGAGACAAAAGATTTATCGTTTTCATCATAATTGACAAGGAGCAAGTTGACAGCTCAAGTACTGAACGAGAACCTAGATTACAAACCCCACAAGAGGCACCCCGCACGACACAACCAACACACAACCGGATCAACGGCGCCAAGCGAGGACATCCTAGGCATCCTCCATACTTCGACTTCGCCTTGGACAAACACAAACTTAACAACCACCAAGGGGTTGCACCGAGCAACAAAGTATCGCCAAACAGTCGACCGGAGTGCCAAGGACACGGCAATTCTGATTTTGCCAAAGTGCTTCACACGAGAAAGTTGCAAGCCTGGCGCCGACCTAGTCCGCGCAACCTCCGGATAGCGTCGTCCGTTGAAACCATCCTCATGGAGTCATCGTTGCTTGGGGCCCCACCGCACGCAACTCCGACTTCTCTGTCAAAGTGAGGAACAAGCATAGGGCAAACATTGGTGCACCAGAGAATCGACGTAGGTAGGACAAGCCACAACCCAGCTTCCCTCGCCACCGTTGTTGTTGTTGTTGCACAAGTTGCAGTGCCAACCACTCGCATCACTGGTTAGGCACCAGCCAATCGTGGATGTCGTCCATGTCCAGCCCAAGGAAAGCGTCAAGGGAAACAGGTCTTGAAGACATGC
>NC_057796.1:351458023-351474027 GCF_018294505.1 Triticum aestivum | reverse complement strand
GTGAAGACGACGTTGTCCCCCAACCTTGCAGCAGGGCCATAGGATTTCATCCGAAAATGAATCCCAATGGTGGAAAAAGGACACAAAGCTCCACGACAACCCTTCAGAAAGTAAGAGCGACACCCATGGGCGCTTGATACGTCTTCAACGTATCTATAATTTTTTATTTTCATGCTATTATATTATCTGTTTTGGATATTTTATATGCATTAATATGTTATTTTATATTATTTTTGGGACTAACCTATTAACCTAGAGCCCAGTGCCAGTTCCTGTTTTTTTCCTTGTTTTAGAGTTCCGCAGAAAAGGAATATCAAACGAAGTCCAAACGGAATGAAACTTTCGCGATGATTTTTCTTGGACCGGAAGACATCCAGAGGACTTGGAGTACACGTCAGGGAAGGTACGAGGCAGCCACAAGGACGGAGGGCGCGCCCCCCACCCTTGTGGGCCCCTCGTGACTCCATCGACATATTTCTTCCGCCTATATATTCTCAAATATTTCAAAACCTACGAGGAGAGCCACAAAAACACTTTTCCACCGCCGCAGCCTTTTGTACCCGTGAGATCCTATTTAGGGGCCTTTTCCAGCGTCTTGCCGGAGAGGGATTCGATCACGGAGGGCTTCTACATCAATACCATTGCCCTTTCGATGAAGCGTGAGTAGTTTACCACAGACCTACGGGTCCATAGCTAGTAGCTAGATGGCTTCTTCTCTCTCTTTGATTCTCAATACCATGTTCTCCTCGATGTTCTTGGAGATCTATTCGATGTAATACTTTTTGCGGTGTGTTTGCCGAGATCCGATGAATTGTGAATTTATGATCAGCTTATCTAAAATATTATTTGAATCTTCTCTGAATTCTTATATGCATGATTTGATATCTTTGCAAGTCTCTTCGAACTATCGATTTGGTTTGGCTAACTAGATTAGTTTTTCCTGCAATGCGAGAAGTGCTTAGCTTTGGATTCAATATTGCAGTGTCCTTTCCCAGTGACAGTAGGGGCAGCAAGGCACGTATTGTATTGTTGCCATCAAGGATAAAAAGATGGGGTTTACATCATATTGCTTGAGTTTATTCCTCTACATCATGTCATCTTACTTAATGCGTTACTCTGTTCTTCATGAACTTAATACTTTAGATGCAGGCAGGAGTCGGTTGATGTGTGGAGTAATAGTAATAGATGCAGTCAGGAGTCGGTCTACTTAATACAGACGTGATGTCTATATTTATAATCATTGTCTTAGATGTCGTCATAACTCTGCGCTTTTCTATCAATGAGAATCACTAGGAATCGGACTACTGATATCCTGGTTCCATCAGACTAGTAGTTAGCCGTATGATTGGTTTAATTTGGTACGTCTGATTCACCCACAACAACAAATCTGGGAGGTGTACTAATGCTTCCATAAATCACGCGCACTAGTTATGTGGGATTAACTGTTCCATATAACGCGGGCCTTCCTGTTTGCTAGCTTCCATATAACAACCTCGCCGGATTGGAAATGCTTCCCATAATTGATTGCATCCCAAAATCACGAACATCTTATTATACCCAACTCATATTTCTCTTATTTATGGGAAAATATATTGAACTAAAATTTTGCTACTAATGCGATTAGAGTTTGCTTCCAGCGCCCATGAAATTTTGTCTTCATGTAATATATCCCATGTGCGCGATAATATTTGCTTCCATCGGCAGAAACTTATGCTTCTGACTATACTAATTTGCTTCAAGAATAACTAAATTTACCTCGACATCACTTTATTTTATTCAAATCACAATAAAAATAATTTTCTCATTTTTTTAATTTGCTTCCACTACAACTAAAATGTGTTTTGATCTGATGTAAATTTGTTGTCGCACACTCTTTGTAATGCTACTACTCGGACAGAACTATCGTGCTTCATGTGTTCGTATACCTTGTTTCGGAAAGCATACATATTTGCTTCATTCAAGTCGCGGAAATTTATGTGTTTCATCCATTCATATAACTTGTCTTCCACCACCAATACATTTGCTTCCTTTATGTCAAAAAACATTACACCGCTTCATATGCTCAAGTCTATGCTTTCTATATCCTATGAGCCTATGACACTGCTTCACATGCTCAAAATTGTGCTTTCTATATCCCATGTCATTGCTTCCATCTACTAAGCGGTATGTTTCCCTACATGCTTTACATAAAACAATGGTTCACCAGCACTCATTTTCTTTGTTTCAGCGTCATGGAGAGGAAGATGGGTCAAGCTCACCAAGTTGTTTTTGTTTCCATGGACCAGAGATTTTTCTTCTACAACAACAGAAATATATTAGCAGAATAACAATTTTGAAGCAACAAGAATGGAGAGTGGAAGCATACAATTACATACACTGGCAAATGACATGTTAACCAAGTCCTCCTAATTTTGTCAAGCATAAAAGCATAGATTACAAGTGGCGATGGAGAGAGCACCCAAGGAGAGATATGTAATGAAAATTGAATATACAAGCACGCCATATTGTGGCATCAACAGTTGAATATATATGCATTACTAGTAGAATGAAAGACTAATTGCACAACCTGAATGGGACATGGATCCTCTGCAATATAAATAAGAAGTATACAAAGCATACTTGTTTAAAAATAAAATACTTCTGCACACAATGGAAAACAAGTATACTAAATAAGGAAACATGATTGTAGTTCCATCTGTACATAGAAGCATGGAAGAAAAACCTAAGAAGCATCAATGCTATGAAGAAGTAATATTTTACACCTAGGAAGCATGGCAGGAGATTGAAGTCGATTTATATATACATACGAAGCCATGAAGAAGCAGAAGCATGTACATACGAAGCACCTAGGATCTCGGAAGCATGATGCTCAGGAGCAACAATTTTTTCCATCACAACGTAAGTGAGAGATATTAGAAGCACAAAAAATTGTAAACGCAAAAATATCATGCTTGCTGCAGTATCAAATTTCATCTAACCTGATTGGAGATCAATTGCTAACTTTCAGAACTAGTTAGTACTTCGAGATGGCAAAAAAAATCAAAATATAGATCAAAGTCGTGGATGTAATGACTTCTCTGCCATGTGTGATGGAGTTGTGCGTGTTTGTTGCCCAGATGACAAAACGAGTCATCGGCTCGTGGCTGCCGAGATGGGCAGACACATGATGCGATCTGCTGCACAACCGCCTGCATGCCGCCGCCGCCTGTAGATCAGGATACTCCAGGGTATCATGGAGTCGCGGTGAAGAGGAGGGCGGTGGGGGTGGTGGCATTGGGTGACGCTGGTGCATACAGCCACGGAGGATGGAGAGCGGCGCGTTGTACGGGGGCGCAAGGAGCCATGAGCGAGATCTCCGCCTCGATTGATTTGGGGAACAATTAGTTTCCAAAATAAAGATGTGACGCAGGTGTGGGCTGGATTTGCGGACGGAAGAAAGGCTCTCAGACGTTGGATGGAGAATGAATCAAGGGCTTGGGAACAAATCAGTCTTCTGATAGGAAGGGTTTCCCTCTATCAATTGCTAAGCTGTAATTTGTTCACCCACCGTAATATTTTCTATTTAGAGAGAAACCTCTAGTGAAACCTATGCCCCCGGTCTACTTTCCATCATACAAGTTTCCGATCTACAATTTTAGTTTATTATTTACTTCCTTTGCAATCTTTTACTTTCTGTTCCATAAACTAAAAATACCAAAAATATTACTTTACCGTTTATCCATCTCTATCAGATCTCACTTTGCAAATAACCGTGAAGGGATTGACAACCCCTTTATCGTGTTGGGTGCAAGTTGGTGTTAGTTTGTGCAGGTATTCGATGACTTGTGCGTTGTCTCCTACTGGATTGATACTTTGGTTCTCAAAATTGAGGGAAATACTTACTCTACTTTGCTGCATCACCCTTTCCTCTTCAAGGGAAAAATCAAAGCAAACTCAAGAAGTAGCAGCGCCGTATTGTCAGCGTCGGCAAAAGCCAGGCAGGCCATCGCTCGGAGCAGCCGCCCTGCACACTCCCACGCGACTTGAGATTTATCGTTTTCATCACAAAAAGCCAAGGAGGGACTGATACGTCTCCAACGTATCTATAATTTTTGATTGTTCTATGCAATTATATTATCCATCTAGGATGTTTTATATGCATTTATATGCTACTTTATATGATTTTTGGGACTAACCTATTAACCTAGAGCCCAGTGCCAGTTTATGTTTTTTCCTTGTTTTTGAGTTTTACAGAAAAGGAAAACCAAACGGAGTCCAATTGACCTGAAATTTCACGGAGATTATTTTTGGACCAGAACAAGCCCACGGAGTATCGGAGATGGACCAGAAGAATCCCGAGGCACCCACGAGGGTGGGGGGCGAGCCCTACCCCCTGGGCACGCCCCCTACCTCGTGGCCGCCTCGGAGACCCCCTGACTTGTTCCCGACGCCAAAAATCCCTATAAATACAGAAACCCCCAGAACATAACCTAGATCGGGAGTTCGGCCGCCGCAAGCCTCTGTAGCCACCAAAAACCAATCAGGACCCTGTTCCGACACCCTGCCGGAGGGGGGAACCCTCACCAGTGGCCATCTTCATCATCCCGGCGCTCTCCATGACGAGGAGGGAGTAGTTCACCCTCGGGGCTGAGGGTATGTACCAGTAACTATGTGTTTGATCTCTCTCTCGTGTTCTTGATTTGGCACGATCTTGATGTATCGCGAGCTTTGCTATTATAGTTGGATTGAGTTTTCCCTTTGAAGTTATCTTATCGGATTGAGTCTTTAAGTATTTGAGAACACTTGATGTATGTCTTGCATGTGCTTATTTGTGGTGACAATGGGATATTCACGTGATCTACTTGATGTATGTTTTGGTGATCAACTTGCGGGTTCAGTGACCTTGTGAACATATGCATAGGGGTTGGCACACGTTTTCGTCTTGACTCTCTGGTAGAAACTTTGAGGTACTCTTTGAAGTACTTTGTGTTGGTTTGAATAGATGAATCTGAGATTGTGTGATGCATATCGTATAATCATACCCACAGATACTTGAGGTGACATTGGAGTATCTAGGTGACATTAGGGTTTTGGTTGATTTGTGTCTTAAGGTGTTATTCTAGTACGAACTTTAGGATAGATCGAACGGAAAGAATAGCTTCGTGTTATTTTACTACGGACTCTTGAATAGATCGATCAGAAAGGATAACTTTGAGGCGGTTTTGTACCCTACCATAATCTCTTCGTTTGTTCTCCGCTATTAGTGACTTTGGAGTGACTCTTTGTTGCATGTTGAGGGATAGTTATATGATCCAATTATGTTATTATTGTTGAGAGAACTTGCACTAGTGAAAGTATGAACCCTAGGCCTTGTTTCCTAGCATTGCAATATCGTTTACGCTCACTTTTATCACTTGCTACCTTACTGTTTTTATAATTTCAGATTACAAAAACCTATATCTACCATCCATATTGCACTTGTATCATCATCTCTTCGTCGAACTAGTGCACCTATACAATTTACCATTGTATTGGGTGTGTTGGGGACACAAGAGACTCTTTGTTATTTGGTTGCAGGGTTGTTTGAGAGAGACCATCTTCATCCTACGCTTCCGACGGATTGATAAACCTTAGGTCATCCACTTGAGGGAAATTTGCTACTGTCCTACAAACCTCCGCACTTGGAGGCCCAACAACGTCTACAAGAAGAAGGTTGCGTAGTAGACATCAAGCAATTTCTGGCGCCGTTGCCGGGGAGGTGAGTGCTGAAGGTATATCTTTAGATCTTGCAATCGAATCTTTTAGTTTCTTCTTTTATCACTAGTTTAGTTTATAAAAGAAAACTACAAAAAATGGAATTGAGAGTGCCTCATATGCTTCATCTTTTTAATTTCTTCCGTGAAAATAAGGATTCCGATAATTGTGCTCAATTGCTAGAGGAAGAATGCATTAGAATGTTTGGCACTAAATCTTTGAATGATGAGCATGATTGTAATGTTGTTAGTACGAATTCCTTGAATATCCATGATGCTAATGATATGCAAAGCCACAAGCTTGGGGATGCTATGTTTGACGAAGATGATATTTTTTGTCCCCCAAGTTTTGATGAGCAAATTTATTATGATGATAGCATGCCTCCTATTTATGATGATTATATTGATGAAAGTGGGTTTGTAAGAGTGTCAACTTTAGGAAGTAATGATCCCACTATTTTGGAGGGTGTTTAATCTTATTGTGATAATTATGAAAGTGGATTTGAAGAGGTCATGACTTTATTTAGTGATGAATCCACTATTTCGGAAGAGGTTCCAATTGATTATGAGAATAAAGTTGCTATCTATTATGATTATTGTGATGACATTTATGCTATAAAGAATAATGATAACCATGAAACTTGTCATCATGATTTTATTTTTCAATTGGATTATGCCTCACATGATATTTATTTTGTTGAGTTTGCTCCCACTATTATTCATGAGAAGAATTTTGCTTATATTGAGAGTAGTAAAGTTTCTATGATTGTAGATCATGAAAAGAATGCTTTATGTGATGGTTATATTGTTGAATTCATTCATGATGATACTGAAAATTATTATGAGGGAGGAATATATGCTTGTAGGAATTGCAATAATATCAAGTTTCCTCTCTATGTGTTGAAAATCTTGAAGCTATGCCTGTTTTGTTTTCCTATGCTAGTTGATTATTGTTCCCATAAGTTCTTTGCTCAAAAAATCCCTATGCATAGGAAGTGGGTTAGACTTAAATGTGCTAGTCATATTCTTCATGATGCTCTCTTTACGTTTCAATTCTTATCTTTTATGTGAGCATCATTCAAATCATCATGCCTAGCTAGGGGCGTTAAACGTTAGCGCTTGTTGGGAGGCAACCCAATTTTTATTTTGTTCTTTGCTTTTTCCTCCTATTTAGTAATAAATAATTCATATAGCCTCTGTTCAGATGTGGTTTTGTGTTTTAATTAGTGTTTGTGCCAAGTAGAACCTTTGGGAAGACTTGGGTGAAGTCTATGCAATCTTGCTGTAAAAGACAGAAACTTTACGCTCACAAAAATACTTGTTAAAATTCACCAGAACGTGATAAAATGCTAATTCTTTTTGCAGAAGATCAATATACAAATTATGCAGGTTGTCCTAGTTTTTCAGAATTGTTGGAGTTCCAGAAGTATTCGAACAAATCAGATTGCTAAAGACTGTTCTATTTTTGATAGATTCTGTTTTTCGTGTGTTGTTTGCTTATTTTGATGAATCTATGAGTAGTATCGGAGGGTATGAACCATAGAGAAGTTGGAATACAGTAGATATAACACCAATATGAATTTAGAATGAGTTCACAACAGTACCTAAGTGGTGATTTATTTTCTTATACTAACAGAGCTTACGAGTTTTCTGTTAAGTTTTTTGTTGTAAATTTTTCAAGTTTTGGGTAAAGATTCGATGGACTATGGAATAAGGAGTGGAAAGAGTCTAAGCTTGGGGATGCCCAAGGCACCCCAAGGTAATATTCAAGGACAAACAAGAGCCTAAGCTTGGGGATGCCCAGGATGGCATCCCCTCTTTCTTCTTCGTTCATCGGTAACTTTACTTGGAGCTATATTTTTATTCACCACATGATATGTGTTTTGCTTGGAGCGTCATTTTCTTTTCTTTTGTTTTGCTTGCTGTTTGAATAATATACCTAGATCTAAAATTCTTAAATATTAGAGAGTCTTCACATAGTTGCATAATTATTCGACTACTCATTGATCTTCACTTATATCTTTCGGAGTAGTTTGTCATTTGCTCTAGTGCTTCACTTATATCCTTTTAGAGCACGACGGTGATTTTATTTTGAAGAAATAGACGAACTCTCATGCTTCACTTATATTATTTTGAGAGTCCTAAACAGCATGGTAGTTTGCTTTGGTTATGAAACTAGTCCTAATATGATAGGCATCCAAGATGGGTATAATAAAAAAAATTCATTTAAAGTGCATTGAATACTATGAGAAGTTTGATACTTGATAATTGTTTTGAGATATAAAGATGGTGATATTAGAGTCGTGCTAGTTGAGTAATTGTGAAATTGAGAAATACTTGTGTTGAGGTTTGCAAGTCCCGTAGCATGCACGTATGGTAACCGTTGTGTGACAAATTGGAAGCATGAGGTGTTCTTTGATTGCTTTCCTTATGAGTTGCGGTCAGGGACGAGCGATGGTCTTTTCCTACCAATCTATCCCCCTAGGAGCATGCGCGTAGTGTTTGGTTTTGATGACTTGTAGATTTTTGCATAAGTATGTGAGTTCTTTATGACTAATGTTGAGTCCATGGATTATACGCACTCTCACCCTTCCATCATTGCTAACCTCTTCGGTACCGTGCATTGCCCTTTCTCACCTCGATAGTTGGTGCAAACTTCGCCGGTGCATCCAAACCCCGTGATATGATACGCTCTATCACACATACGCCTCCTTATATCTTCCTCAAAACAGCCACCATACCTACCTATTATGGCATTTCCATTGCCATTCCGAGATATATTGCCATGCAACTTTCCACCGTTCCGTTTATTATGACACGCTTCATCATTGTCATGTTGCCTTGCATGATCATGTAGTTGACATCGTATTTGTGGCAAGGCCACCATGCATAATTTTTCATACATGTCACTCTTGATTCATTGCACATCCCGGTGCACCGCCGGAGGCAATCATATAGAGTCATATTTTGTTCTAGTATCGAGTTGTAATCTTTGAGTTGTAAATAAATAGAAGTGTGATGATCATCATTATTAGAGCATTGTCCCGTGTGAGGAAAAAAAAGAAAAAAAGAGAAAGGCCAAATAAAAAAGGGGGAAGGCCAAAAAAAAGAGAAAGGTCAAATAAAAAAGGGAGGCCCAAAAAAAAGAGAGAAAAAGAGAGAAGGGACAATGCTACTATCCTTTTACCACACTTGTGCTTCAAAGTAGCACCATGATCTTCATGATAGAGAGTCTCCTATGTTATCACTTTCATATACTAGTGGGAATTTTTCATTATAGAACTTGGCTTGTATATTCCAACGATGGGCTTCCTCAAAATGCCCTAGGTCTTAGTGAGCAAGCCAGTTGGATGCACACCCACTTAGTTTCTTTTGTTGAGCTTTCATACATTTATAGCTCTAGTGCATTCGTTGCATGGCAATCCCTACTCCTCGCATTGACATCAATTGATGGGCATCTCCATAGCCCGTTGATTAGCCGCGTCGATGTGAGAATTTCTCCCTTTTTGTCTTCTCCACACAACCTCCATCATCATATTCTATTCCACCCATAGTGCTATGTCCATGGCTCGCGCTCATGTATTGCGTGAAAGTTGAAAAAGTTTGAGAATACTAAAGTATGAAACAATTGCTTGGCTTGTCATCGGGGTTGTGCACGATGAGAGCATTTTGTTTGACAAAAATGAAGCATGGCCAAACTATATGATTTTGTAGGGATGAGCTTTCTTTGGCTATGTTATTTTGAGAAGACACAATTTCTTGGTTAGTATGCTTGAAGTATTATTATTTTTATGTCAATATTAAACTTTTGTCTTGAATCTTTCGGATCTGAACATTCATGCCACAATAAAGAAAATTACTTTGAAAATTATGTTAGGTAGCATTCCACATCAAAATTCTGTTTTTATCATTTACCTACTCGAGAACGAGCAGGAATTAAGCTTGGGGATGCTTGATACGTCTCCAACGTATCTATAATTTTTGATTGTTCCATGCTATTATATTATCCATCTAGGATGTTTTATATGCATTTACATGCTATTTTATATGATTTTTGGGACTAACCTATTAACCTAGAGCCCAGTGCCAGTTTATGTTTTTCCTTGTTTTTGAGTTTTACAGAAAAGGAAAACCAAACGGAGTCCAATTGACCTGAAATTTCACGGAGATTATTTTTGGACCAGAAGAAGCCCACGGAGTATCGGAGAGGGTGGGTGTAAGTGCATCTAGTGCCATCCCTAGTTGGTTTTGGAGTATTGACGACAAACTTGGTTGAGGGACTAATGTGTTTGTGAGAATTGCAGGACAACACAGGTAGTAGTCCCTCATTGATTCGGCTTTCCTACCAAAGATGACCCCTAAAAATGTGTGAAGACATTGAAGACAATGGTGGTCTGTGAAGATATTCACAATGAAGATTATGACTCGAGAAGACATTCACGTGAAGACTATGGAGTGCAAAGACATAGTTGTTTCATAGTTTCCTTTTCTTCTTTGTTGAGTCATAGGAACCACTGCACTGTTAAGTGGGGTCCAAGCGAACAAAGTCAGAGTGACTGAAGTGATGCTCAACCAAATCCTATGTCTTCGAGCGAAGACAATGAGAGCAAATCTTATCCAGAGCTGGATGAGTCAGCTTTACTTGTAGCCCAAGTCAAGCTGTCGCGTGTGTTTGAAATCTGACTGTTGGACACGTGTCAGTTCCTTAGTGACCCAGGGTCATTTCGGACAAATCAGGTCGGGTTGCCTCCTAGCTATAAATAGCCCACCCCCTACACCATAAATTGGTGGCTGCTCAGATTTAGTGCACGGCTTTTGTCGTTTGACAACAACCCACCTCCGAAGCATTTGAGAGAGAGATATCCTTGCGAGGACAAAGCCCAAAACACCCAGAGCCAAAGAGTGTTAGGCATCACTGAAGTCTTTCTGTCCGCGTGATCTGAAGACTTATTACACTTGAGGACTGTGAATCCTCCAGCCGGTTAGGCGTCGCGTTCTGAGCATCCAAGAGTCATTGTGGATTGCCGGTGAACGAAGTCTGTGAAGGTTTGGAAGTCTACCTTGAAGACTTACTAGAGTGATTGGGCGAGGACTAAGTGTCCTTAGCTCAAGGGGAATAAGGTGAAGACGCGGTCTTCTGAGTTGAATCGCAGCCTCCCTAACCAGACGTACAGTTGTCACAGCAATTGGAACTGGTCCAACAAATCCTTGTCCTCTCCAAGCAACTGGTTCTATCTCTTACCTCTCTTTATTTAGAGTTTGTCTTCGTGAAGTCATTGCCTGCCTGCATGATCTGATTGACTTCACTGTGTGAAGACTGTTGTTGTTTGGCTTCATACTTTCTTCCATCCTGATCCATACTACCTAGCTGCTAATAGTCTTCGTGCTTTCACTTCATTGCTTACTTGACTATGGCTTGTCTAGTGTAGTCTACCTTCCGCTGCATATCAATAGGTTCATTTCTATTGTCTGTCTTCAAAACTCCTATGTTTTGAAGACTTTCATAAAAATCGCCTATTCACCCCCCTCTAGTCGATAACTAGCACTTTCAATTCGTATCAGAGCAAGGTGCTCCCTTGTTCTGTGTGATTCGGTTTAACCACCTGGAGTTTTAGCTATGTCGACTGCAGGGATAATCAAAGTCTCCGCTGCGTGCCCTGTCTTCGATGGCACTTTTTACCCCTACTGGAAGAATAAGATGCGCATGCATCTTGAAGCCATTGATGTCGACCTCTGGTATGTCGTCAAGAACGGTGTTCCCAAGACCGGTGAAGGTGTCACCCCTGCTGATGTCAAGAAGTTCATTCAACTGGATTCTACTGCCAAGAACATCATCTATGGTCATCTGACCAAAGGACAGTATGGTCGTGTGAGTGCTCTGGGAACTTCGAAGCAAGTCTAGGACTGGCTCTCTGATGTCTACTACGCAGCCTTCTTCTTGTAGATGTTGTTGGGCCTCCAAGTGCAGAGGTTTGTAGGACAGTAGCAAATTTCCCTCAAGTGGATGACCTAAGGTTTATCAATCCGTGGGAGGCATAGGTTGAAGATGGTCTCTCTCAAACAACCCTGCAACAAAATAAAAAAGAGTCTCTTGTGTACCCAACACACCCAATACAATGGTAAATTGTATAGGTGCACTAGTTCGGTGAAGAGATGGTGATACAAGTGCAATATGGATGGTAGATATAGGTTTTTGTAATATGAAATTATAAAAACAGCAAGGTAGCAAGTGATAAAAGTGAGCGTAAACGATATTGAAATGCTAGGAAACAAGGCTTAGGGTTCATACTTTCACTAGTGCAAGTTCTCTCAACAATAATAACATAATTGGATCACATAATTATCCCTCAACATGCAACAAAGAGTCACTCCAAAGTCACTACACTACAAAAAAATACACTTCCGTGATGATACGTGTTTGTCATAGTAGGTCGCGTTTTTTGTCATGCATGTACATCCATGACAAATTTATGACAGAATCAAGATAGTCATACCTGTGCTGTCGTAGAAGTGTTCCATGACATTACCAAAATTATCATCACGGAAGTGTCCACTTCCATGACGATAAATCGCGCGTCACATAAGTGCTTTCATCAAGGGTGACCGACACGTGGCATCCACCGTAACGGAACGCCGTTAAGCTATCGGGTCCGGTTTTGGATCCGATAACCCGTTAACAGCCCCGACCAATGGGGATTTTCCACGTGTAAAATCATCATTGGCTGGAGGAAACACGTGTCGGCTCACCGTTGGGACAGATGTCATCCACTCATTGGACCCAAAGCGCCTATGATACGTTGACACGTGGCATGTCCCAACAGAGGCCCATTCCTGTGAAAAGGCCGGCCCGTTTGACTTGGTCAAAAGGTGGCGGGCCGACCCACGGCAAGCCTGTTAATGGCCTGTTCACATATAGCCCATTTACAGCCCGCTAACCCAGGGCCCGTTTACGGCCTATCCGAATTAGGCCCAGTAGTGTCATCTGGGCCGTCCAATATAATTCCAGCCCATTTTAACTTCCGGCCCATGTATGGCCCATGATGTCTTTTGGCCCATCTGAGGCCCTTAGTAACCCTCGGCCCGTTAACGGCCCGTGGTAAAACTGGCCCATAATGAACAGTGTATCATTTTATACCCATTTACGGCCCATTATTCCGTTGGGCCGTTTCCAGCCCATGTTATCTTTCGGCCTTCTCAGGGCCCATTTATTCTTGGGCTCATTTCGAGAATTCGGTTACTTCTGGCCCGTTACTGTCATTTTCGGCTTGTGGGCCAAATTCAGCCCGTGCTTACAGTCGGCCCGTTTGTGGCCCGTTAATACATTGGGCCGTTTTCATAGCGTAATCAAATACGGCCGATTAACGACGACCCATTATGGTCAGCCCATGAACGGACGATTCCAACTCTAGCCCGTTTACGGCCATAAAGCGGTATGTTATCGGCCCATGTTTGGGCAATCGATCATACGGCCCGTAGAAGGCCCATTGATAATACGGCCCGCAGAAGGCCCATTGATGATACGACCCATAGAAGGCCCATTGTTTCTACGCCCCGTAGAAGGCCCATTGTTTCTACGGCCCGTAGAAGGCCCATTGTCACTACAGTAAATATGTAGCCCGTGGTTATTGTGGCCTAGTTTAAAAAAAGGTTATTGCGGCCACTAGCAAACCGCGGAAAAAGAACAGCACTGACTACAAGCAAACAAATAAACAAGACAACAAGGAAATAAATAAGCAAGCAACTTACGCTAGGCTATCACAGCTATTACACATATTACATCCACTGGGCATCAAAGTTCGCCACCAGTGCAAATATAGGGAACAAAGCAGCATATAAACGCTGCAGCAAAACAAGTCCAGAACTGAAACCACTTCAGAAGAGCTCAAGAAACAATATCCTGGGTACCCATAATGCTGGCAAGATGCTTAGCAAGCTTATTAACTTTCTCTTGTTTGGTGCTTAAATCCTCCAGCACTTGCTGTTGCACCAGAAAGTATGCATCTGAATTCTGCAGGGACTCCCTCAATCCTTCGGCTTCCTGTCGCATAACATCTGATCGATGTCATTCAACTTGAAGTTGAGACTCAAGAAGCCAAACTGATTCAGGCAGCGAGTATGAAGAGCTGGTGCCAGCAGTAGTATCCAGTAACTCGAACACTACATCAAGACAGGACTTTGGGGTTGTCTTAGTGTCTTCAATATAGTTTTTATCAGCTTTCTTGGAGAACAATAGGGATGTCTCACTATCTTGGACCTGATCTGCATTACTTCCTCTACCATTGCATAATGGGGTACTCTTCTCCAATATTTTATCCGCGTTCTAAAGGAGAAACAAACAAACACATCACAGGTTTACAATGTAGTATATGAAACTCATTTTGGTAAACCAGTTCAGTAGTAAGGTGGACAGGATAACAACATGAAACAAACATATATCTATGTAGTATGGTCACTGTATGGTCTATATCATTCTAGTTTATGTTGCCAAATCAAGATAGATACAGTTCGAATCATATCTATTTAAGACAAAGCAGCATATACAGAATATAAGTGTGGGAAACTACACAGCAATAACAACACTTGTAATGTGCATGGCATGAGAACATAACTGTTTATTCAATTGAAACTGAAATCAACATAGAGCAAGTTACAACAGCAAACACGTTAAGAAACAGGTTTAAAACATACCTGTTGCGCCATTGGAGTTTCAATTGCATCCTTCAAATCTGAAATTAGTTGGTATGAGTAAATACAGTGATGCAAGAGCAAAGTAGTATGAACCATAGCTACGGAACCTGACATGAGAACAATTCTTCTTCTGCTTTAAGCGTTGACTTGGGGTTCGGAGTGGTGGTCCTCGTGCTTTGGGCACTGCATCAGTTGCCTTACTAACTGCTCGTGTTTGGGTGCTCTGTGGTGGAGACGGTGCTGTGTCAACGGGAACTGGGTTACTATCTGCTGGGGTTGGGGTTAGAAGGGGTGTAGCTGGTTCTCTGTTCAACTGGGTAGGGGTACAATCTGCATGAGTCTGGGTTATGTGTGGTGGGGCTGGTTCTTGGGCAAGTACAACCGTGGTTCTATCTCCATCGTCAGGTAGCACGATCTTTTCTGAAGTCCGTGTTTTCACTCCCACAGATACTGCCATCACCCCCTCCAATTGAAATGACTGATAAACAAGAAAAGTAATTGAATGTACATACATTGTAAGATAGACAGGTGCAATGGATAGTAGGGAAGAAAACAGGGCATGAAATAATTCACATTTATGTTGTCTAACCAAACAGAATAGCAGGACATAATTTCAAATATATGATGGCTAATTAAACAGGATAGCATGACACAATTTCACATGTATGATGGCTAACTAAACAGGATAGAATGACATACTTCAAAATATGATGACTATGTAAACATGATGACATGATATAACTATACGATGTGTCTATTAAAGTGGTTGGCATGCCATAAATCACAAACATGCCGTCGATGGAAACATGATGGCATGATATAATTCACGGATAGAATGACATAATTCAAAATATGATGACTATGTGAACAGGATGAGATGATATAACTATATTATGTCTTTAGAAAATGGGTTGGCATGCCATAATTCAGATACATGCTGTCTATGTAAACATCATGGCATGATATAATTCAAATATATGATTTATATACTAAGGAAGTGAGCAGAGGGCAATCGCATATATGATGTGTCAACTAAGGAGATGGCATTCAACATTGTGTATATGATGTAAAAACTAAGCATTGCAATACAACATATGCATGATATGAGTAATATAACCCTGCCAAGTTTGAGCATACACCTCAGGGGGATAATAGGACTGGTCATCTGCCTCTGAATCCTCCTTTGAAGAGCTATCTGTAACCAGCAACATATCTGCTTCACCAGGTAGCATTGTCTGCTCTGAAGACCTTGTTTTCACTCCAGATTTCTCCATCACCAATTCAAATGGCTGATGCACAGGAAGAGCAGTTGAATATACAAACATTGTCGACAAAAGCAATGAGAAATACAAAAAAGGACGCATGATATAATTCACATATATGACGCTTGGCTAAACAGCATGGCATTGCATAATTCACATATATAATGCCTTGCAACAAGATAGCATTGCATAATTCACATATATGATGTCTTGCAAAAAGATGACATTGCATAATTCACATATATGGTAATTAGACACTAAACAGGTGGCATTCACACAAATCATGTCTAAACTAAGCAAATGACATAGAAATGCAAGAAAC
>NC_057796.1:351116394-351142566 GCF_018294505.1 Triticum aestivum | reverse complement strand
CCAGAGGCAGCATCGATCGGCTTCAGTTAGCAGCAGTAGCGAAGGAATCGCTCGATCGGGTTCAGTTAACAGCCATCGATCGATCGCTCGGGTTCAGTAACGCGTAGCCTGCAGTGCAATCGCTCGGGTTCAGTTAGAGCCCAACGCCTCGCTCGGGTTCAGTTAGAGCCCAACGCCTCACTCGGGTTCAGTTAGAGCCAACGCCTCGCACACACGCGCGTACGTGTACGAGAGAACCGCGCATCGCTCGGCCCCCGACCTCCCACCGTAACCGGGAACTCGCCGAAATTTTCCTCGCCCTCGCTTCTACCACGGTTTTTTACGTCATGGACGGCCCAAAGAATGTCATGCACCTGCGTCTTCGGCCCGCCCAGGACGAAAAGCCCATTTTCTGTCATGATTTTTTGTCATAGAAGTAGGAGCCCACAACATCTATGATGATACCGGGTTTTGTCACAATTATCGTCATAGAAGTGTCATATGTATGACAGAAAAAAAATTCGTTCGGCCCAAAATGTCACGGATGTATCTTTTTTTGTAGTGGTAGTGTTTGTGTCCCACTTCCTTCATGGGTTAGGGTTCGCGCTTAACACCTTCGTCCGGGGGCTCATGTTTTACTATGGGCTAGAGTTTCATGATCTGGCCCCGGACTCTATTCTCCTCATCTCGACATTTATCGTCACATGTGAGGCCTTCCTCCCGACTCCTCCGCACTTTGGTTTGTGGCTCAAGACCTTTGACGTGAGGCCGCAGGTGACAGAGGAGGAGCAGGCAGAATGTGGCAGCATCACAATAGGCAAGCTTGCCAGCGCAGTTTTGTTTGAAGGATCTTTGGCCAAGTCTTCCGACCTATGGCAGCAGGGGTGGTTTTATATCAACGAGCCGTGGGGCTCCAAGTGGGCGGCTACGCCTGCGTTCCGACCCGGCCCTCCAATTCAGCTTGCCTCATGGATCAATAAGGGACTGGACTGGGGATCCATCAATGAAGTGCAGACTCTGCAAGATCGCATCTGAAGCCTTATCGAGAAGGGCATCGGTCTTGTGAACGTTGTTCAAGTAATGCTAGTCCGCCGGACCCTGCCGTGTCAGCGGCGGCCTCTCCATATGTGGGAGTTTAAGCCCGAAGGACGGCGGACTCTTCAGCACTTCCTCGGCACTACGCACGAGGGAATGTGGAAATTATATTTCGGGGAACGAGAGCAATGGCCGGACACCACCGAAGATGTTGGCCTCGACTGCAATCATCCGGATACCGCGGTAAGTATTCGATCTCTGCACTCCCTTTATTTGAGTATCTCTTGGTAAGATATTGAACAATTCGTCCTTCACAGGACTGGGTAAAGAAAGCGGTGTTGATCTGGTGTCCGGCGCCCCTTCCCGAAGACTCTGCGAATGCCCTACTAACGAGGATGCTGACTCCGACATCATACCGGGTGTCTGCGAGGGAGGGCAAGAACAGGGAGGCCAGAGGTGGTCTCTGCCCCAAGGATAAATCAGACGTTGTGTTCAGGGAAACCGAAACCCTCTTGCCCGAGGGCAAAGGCGCAGAGGAGGCCTTCCATGGCAAGAAGAGGGCCGCTCCTGAAGGTCAGGAGGGGAAACCTTCCAAGAAAGGGAAAACGCCAAGAACGGCGGCTTGGGCCGAGTAAGCGATGTTGACGTGGAGCTTTATGACGAGGCTAAACGTCTGGGCAAACCGTAAGTGCAGCAGGGTACTTTAGCCATAGCTCCTTCCTTTCTTATTACTGAAGTAATCCTCCCATATACGTATGTCCTCGCAGGTTAACGCCTGGGGTTTCCCAATCGTCCTCCTCCTCGGGAGACCTTCTTCCAGAGATGTTGGAGAGTGACACGCCTTCTCCGGTCCCTTTGCCCAACAGGGCGGATGATTCTGAGGTATCGTCCTGGGGGGCTCGGCAGGCAGTGCAGGAAACGAAGAGGGCATTACCCGAAGGTGGTGCCTTTGTCACTCAGGGTTCGGGAATCAAGCATGGTGGCCCCGCCCTATCCAGTTTAGAGCCGGAGACGATCCCGGGGGCGAGTGGGCGGATTCCTTCAAAGGAATACCGTACTCCGACGGCGGCTTCCGAAGACCCAGAAGCGCCGGAAATGCTGACGGACATGCTGCGACAAGCGTCCGTTTTGGAGGAACACCATTCCTTGATGGTTACGGTGGTCGAAAAGGTTCTATCCGCGAAGAGCGGGTTGAACGAGGCCTTCACGAGCCTCCTAAGGGGTTTTGAGGTTTGTGATGTAGTTTTGCCAATTGAATAATATTGACAGAATGCACCTGTTGTATATGCAGTAGCCCCTGAGACTTGGATTGCCTTCTGACGAAAGCGATCGGAGGATCAAAAAGATATGCTCATTTGCTAACCTTGATTTAACTTGGAATACAGGCTGCCTCCCCTCCTGCGGCTACCCGAAATACGGAAGTGGCCGAACTACAGCGAAAGCTGGATATTGCGGAAGATGACATTGCATTGATCAACAGGCGTCTTGACGACTCGCAAGGTATATATGTCGAGCATTCCTTACACCAATGTGCTTGTGATGTAGGCCTGATGCCGAAAATGGTTTATGTGAAATGTGCATGATTGCAGATGGTGCTGCCGCCGTTGAACCTCTTCAGGCGGAGCTAGCCCGGGCCAAGGAGCAGGCCCGGCGTAGTGATGCGACTGCCGAGAAGGCATCGGCTGATCTAAGAGCCGAACAAGCAGCTCGGCGCCAAAGTGGGGAGAAAATATCCGCACTGGCGCTTGAATTGAAGAATACTGCCAGCCGATGTGAATTCCTTGAGAAGGAAAATAAAGCCAAAATGGCTGAGCTTGATAAGGCCGTACGAGTGGCAAGTGAAGCTCGGTCTGAATCTAGGGCAACTCGTGAAGAGATTCGGCAGGCTAAGGAGATAGCGGCCGGTAAGCCCTTTTTGCTTCAGACCAAGTTTGGCGATCCGGACTATGCTCAGCTAAACCAGGTCTAGAGTTCTCCGGCTGAATTTTTGGACTTGCCGAAGAGTTCTTTCAATGCGGCGCAATTTTACTGTGCACAAGAGGGGTATGCAATGGAGAAGCTTTTCTGGTCACAATTCGGCACGTCGAAGCGCCCTCTGTTGCTCAATGAATAGATGTCCCAGTGGGTCGAGCATCATAGGATATCTGGCGACGCCATGAAGAACGTCATAATCCGGTTGTGGCCAAGTGAGCCTATTCCGAGTAGTTATTTTGGCCTGGTGCGACGGCTTGTTGACGCGGTGCCACATATCGATGCTGTGAAGTGGTCGACGTGCATTGACGGTGCACGGATGGCCTTTGCCCGAGTCAAAACATTTTGTGGAAAGATGAAGGCCATCGATGTTGCGGCGAGGAGTCCACCCAAGGGCCAGGACCGTAATGAGCCGGAGCACTATTTTGAAGATGTCTTGGATGCCGCCCGCTTGATAGAGGGTCAATGCTCGAAAGATACAATGTTCGAGTGATTTATATAATGATGTAACAGACAACTTTATAGTCAGTCTATTTATATTTTGCTCAAAAGCTTGAATTCCTCCTCTGTGGCCGTTTTAGTATAATCTAAAAGTTTTCCGGTCGTCGGCTTCAGCCCCCTCGTAGGAAGTACGGGGGTGTTCGGAAAAGCATTTAATCACTCTTTATCCAACGTCTTGGTCCATAAAGGAGGTGATAATGCGGCGAACCAGGCAATTGGACTATAGGGTGTTAACACTTTCACTTAGCCATAGGAGTTTTATGGTGGGGTTACGACATAGCCCCTGGTATGTATACGGCGCATAGTGCTTTACATATGTTGATCTAAAAAAGATCCCTCGTTTGACACGGAGAATCGCTAAAGATTCTAATAAGTCGTCAAGTGGTTGACCAGCTCTCGCCGCATCATGACAGTCAGTTTTCGGCTTTCTCTACTGAGGTGCTCGCCCGGTCTAGGCCAGGGCACAATCGCAGTAGTTCTCCCTTTACTACCCTAGCCGATAGAGCGGAACGTAGGGTAGCAAGCACAGGAGCCGGGCAACCCAACTATTGACCAAAGACAATGATTCGGAGCTAATGCATATAAGGCCAAACTTGTGACACCGAAGTACGCTATAGAGATGTTCGGACTTTTACTGGCGGCTCATTTGTTCCCATACCGGGCCCCTGGCAAGTTATGCCGAGGCGCGTCTTGTAAGGCAGCCGTTACGGCCGGACTCATTGTAGAAAGAGCATCAAAGATTAGTTCGGATAAAGTTTACTGGGAGCGGAGCAATATGCCAATGATAAAAATATATATAAAGAGTAAAAACCATAACCCAGCTATTTGACATGCTCGGGGTTGGGAACAGAGGAAAAGGGCATGGTACAGGCTCAAAAGAAAGAGTGCAGTCTACAAAAGCTTATTTTGGACCTCCTGTCGCACGTCTGCGCCGCCCGTCCTCGGGGAGGGGAATCCTTAATGGGAGTGGCCCCGTAGGTGAGTGTGCGGATCCGAACTTCGAGAGAGTCCGATGTAGATGTTGTCCTGTTGGTCACCTGTTTTTAAGAAATGATACAGGAAAATAAGAAGGACGGATAAGAACGTTACGGGGATTCTTGCAGGGTTGTCCATATTGTGCTTCCGCCGATGCCCATGGTATCTTGAGTGCATAGTGATGTACGCGTGGTGTGAACTTTGCCAGTACAGTAGGTGGGCGGCGGAAGCCGAACTGCTATTTCCGTTCTGGGAGTGGTCGAACTTCAGAGGGAAAGTGTTTCTGGCCCTTGGTGTTCGGCTGGCGAGCCGATCTGTCGTCTCTATCGCCTGGTGACCTCCTCCCCTTGTGATTGGCGTTGAGCTTGCCTGCTTGCTTGAGGACCCAACAGTTTCTGTTGGTATGATTAGCTGGCCTATCAGGGTGACCGTGAATCTGACAAGGTCGGTCCAATATCCTGTCAAGGGTGGATGGTCCATCCTGGTTTGCCTTTAGAGGCTTCTTCCGTTGGCCGGGATTCGGATTACGAAGTCCGGCGTTCACCGTTGTGTTGCATATATTACTGCGACTGTTGTGTTTAGTTCGTCGTGGCTTGCCGTTGCCGTCTCGAATTTCGGAAGTGCCCGGGTCGCTGGCGTTGTTGCTTTTACGAGCAAGCCAGTTGTCTTCTCCCGCACAAAAGCGGGTCATTAGACCTGTAAGGGCTGTCATGGACTTAGGTCCTTCCTGGCCGAGGTGACGCGCTAGCCATTCATCCCGGACGCCATGTTTGAAGGCTGCGAGGGCTTCTGCGTCCGTACAGTCGACAATTTGGTTCTTTTTGACTAAGAACCTAGTCCAGAGCTCCCTGGCTGACTCGCTAGGCTTCTGGACGATGCGACTTAAGTCATTGGCATCTAGCGGCCGGACATATGTTCCTTGGAAGTTGTCTCGAAAGGCGTCTTCCAAATCTTCCCAGCTACCAATAGAATTTTCTGGTAAACTGTTTAGCCAGTAGCGAGCTGACCTATTAAGCTTGAGAGGTATGTATTTAATGGCATGAAGGTCGTCTCCGCGAGCCATGTGAATGTGGAGGAGGTAATCCTCAATCCATACCGCGGGATCTGTTGTTCCATTGTATGATTTGATGTTAATGGGTTTAAACCCGTCTGGAAATTCATGCTTCATTACCTCGTCGGTGAAGCAGAGAGGGTGTGCGGCTCCCCTATGTTGAGCCACACTATGAAGCACTTCCGACGGACTCCGTTTATGGAGTTCGGTCCGGGCATGGTCGGCTCTGTAGTGTCCGAATGGGTGACCATGATTGTCGGTCGGGGTGTATCTCCGTGATCCGTACATCGATCTTGTGCGCCCTGCTCTGCCCTCCAGGTCGTGGTTGATGTCGCGAGTGTTCCCTCGAGTTGTTTTGCTCTTGATTTGACGGCCGGATGGGATGGTATGTTGCTCTGCCTGGGCTGCTGCTTTGTCTGGACCGAACTGTGGCCGGCCCGCCGCATTGTTCGATGGTGATGTGGGATCCAACGCCCTGCCATCGTATCGAGGGAGCCACCTACTCTTGTGGTGACTTTCGTCTGGGCTACTAAGGCCGTACTCTTCGGCGGCCAAGACCTCGGTCCATCTACCATTGAGCAGATCTTGGCTTGCTTGAAGTTGCAGCTGCTTCTTCCTTAGGCTCCTTGCAGTGGCTATAAGCCAGCGTTTGAAACGCTCCTGCTCGAGAGGTTCCTTAGGCACGATAAAATCCTCGTTGTCGAGGATCTCCTCTTCCTCGGAGGGTGGGAGATAATTGCTGTCCTCCGAGTCTCCATATGTGGCCTGTTCATCAAGGCTGTCTTGCCCGCTTTCCTGTTCCTCCTGTTCGGATTCTACCTCAACAGGGTCTTCATTGTCCAGAGTGTTATCTTCTCTGGTGCTAGCAGTGTTTTCTCTTGGGAGATGTGGCTTGGAGCGGCGCCGTGGGCGCCGGTGTTCGGACTGTGTACCAGGAGATTTATTCTCGACTGGATCCTCCTTGTCATCGTCGAGAGCGTCGTCGTGTGTGTCTATCATACACACGTCATACCAGGAAGTGGCCATCCCGTGTCTAGCGGGTGGAAGGCTCTGGCCCTGCCCCTCATCGTCGTCCATACCGGCGATGTCTTCGGAGCGGGGGTTAGGCGTGTTGGTTGGGTCCTCTACAGTGGCTATAAAGTGGGTGGTGGGCGGGGAGCAAATTTCTCCATCATCGGCCGTAAGTTCGAACCGAACATAGTTCAGCAACGAGCCATCTGCCAGGGATAGGTTTTTTAATGAGTTTAGTAGGTCGCCCATGGGCGAGTTTTGGAAACCATCTGCGGCGCTGAACTTGAAGATCGATAACCGATCGAGTTCGGTGTCCGCGGACACGCAGGGTTTGGAACTCGACACCGGAGAAGAGTCCGGGGTTCCGTTGATGCAGATGCCGTACGCGGCGGAATCTGCGAGCGGCTCCAACGCCGCAGAATCGGTAGCCCCCGCGATGGGCTTGAGCTTCCCATCTTCGGGGGACTTGATCTGCTCCGGGTCTAAGGCCAGAGTCGCTGCAGGAGCTTTTTCCTGGATGCGGCCCGATGACAGGTTTAAGCCATGTCCATCTGGGCGGCAGGGAGCGATTGCCGCGGTCTCGAATCCGTCGAAGATCAAGTATCCACGGATGTCCACAACGTAGTTTGAGCTTTCGAATTTGACCTGATGGCCAGGGGCGTAGCTGTCGATCTGCTCCAGATGGCCAAGCGAGTTGGCCCGCAGTACGAAGCCGCCGAACATGAAGATCTGTCCGGGGAGAAAGGTTTCTCCCTGGACACCATCATCATCGACGATTGAAGGGGCCATCAAACCTTTTGACGACGGCACAGTGGAACTCTCAATGAAAGCACCAATGTCGGTGTCAAAACCGGCGGATCTCGGGTAGGGGGTCCCGAACTGTGCGTCTAGGATCGGTGGTAACAGGAGACGGGGGACACGATGTTTACCCAGGTTCGGGCCCTCTCTATGGAGGTAATACCCTACTTCCTGCTTGACTGATCTTGATGAATATGAGTGTTACAAGAGTTGATCTACCACGAGATCGTAATGGCTAAACCCTAGAAGTCTAGCCTATGTGTATATGGTAATGAATGTGTCCTATCCGGACTATGCTCTCCGGTTTATATAGACACCGGAGAGATCTAGGGTTACATGGAGTCGGTTACATAAGAAGGAATCTTCACAGCTGGTCGCCTAGCTTGCCTTCCACGCCAAGGAAAGTCCAATCCGGACACGAGTATGGTCTTCGGTCTTCATGTCTTCACAGCCCATCAGTCCGGCCCATGGATAGCAGGCCGGACACCCGAGGACCCCTTAGCCCAGCACTCCCTCAGCCACTGCACCCGCCGCAGGGCGGGGGCCAGGGCTCGGAGCCCCCTGGCCCCGTCATCGGTGTCGGCCGCCGGAGCTGGGAGCGAGACGCCTGCCATGAGGGTGGAGCGCGGTGGTGGCGGAGCGCAGATTGGTGGGAGGGAAGCTACGGCGCACCCCTACCTGGCGCACCAAATATCGGATCACGGGTTCCGGCAAAACCCTTAAGGTTCGAACTCTGGGGTGCGCGGGAAGTTCTCCCCCTACCGATCCACGTCCTAACTTGCTAAGATCTCAAGGGAAAACTCAACAAACTCACAACACGAGGGACACAAGATTTATACTGGTTCGGGCCACCATTGTGGTTTAACACCCTACTCCAGTGTGGTGGTGGTGGATTGCCTCTTGGGCTATGGATGAACAGTTACAAGGGGAAGAACAGCCTCCTGAGGTTGAGGTGTTCTTGCGCTCTGTGTGTGGGTGAGGATCGCTCTCCCTCCTACCGTGGTGGTTGGTCCTATTTATAGAGGCCCTGGTCCTCTCCCCAAATATTGAGCGGGAAGGGAGCCAACAACGGCCAATTTGAAAGGGGACAACTAGTACAGCTTATCCTGACAAAAGCGGTCTTCGCCTGCAAAAGGCTCTGGTGGTAACGCCGCCTCGTGCTCCATGGTGACCTCCGTCTTGCCGTCCTGCTGGTCTTGGTCTCGTTGCACCGATACGGAAACCTTTGCTTGACGCCTCGGTACTCCGCGCCTGCGCTCGCTTCCTTAGCACCAAAGGGGAAACAAGGACACTGCGCGCGCCTGGCGCCCGCCTGATCTTGATCATCATGGCTCACGTCACGAGAACCTCGCGAGGTTTGCCTTGCCTTGATCTCTCCGCCCCTCGCGAGCCAACCTGGTGAGGCCGCTCCTGAGGAGGTCTTGTGTCGTCTGCCTCGCGAGGCTTGGCCCCTCGCGAGGGTCTTGAATGCCTCGTTGATGAAGACGGGCCGTATGGGCCCATGCGCTGAGCCACGCCGTGGGCCGCAGGCAGGCAAGTCTGGGGACCCCGTTCCCAGAACGCTGAGAGTTCCTATCGAAGATCCAATTTCTGCAAATCCATCTTTATATAAGTAAAGTTCCCGGCCATCCAATATGCTACATCCCATACATAGAAAAACTTACAAAAGGCTCCTAACTCTCCACCACTTAGCAACGGTTAGTTAATACATGTCTTAACAGGAAGTACGCATCAGCAGCTAATTAACTTGGAATAGAGGTTTCCATCGGTACAAATTAAAAGCTTAGTCAGACGAACCTTGCAAAAATGTTGCCCTCTAAGATCAGAGATGAGGTGCAGGGATGTTCAAGTTGTCAATCTCCTCTCAAGGTTTCCAGATCGGTGTGCTTGAGGTCGATCCGGTACTGAACCTACTAATTTGGTGAGGTTAGGGTTCAACAAAAAGAGAAGTGCCTATGTGGAAGGGGGTGAGAGAAGAGGTGGAGGAGGAGACCTACCAGGGACTGTGGTGCTCAACTGGGGGGGTCACCGGCCGCTGCTCCCGGCAGCAGGACGAAGGTCGGAGCAGAGCAACTAGGGGTCACCGAACGCTGCTCCCGGCGGCAGAACGGAGCACGGGGCAGAGCAACTGGGTCGAGTGGAGCCGTGGAGGGAAGGGAAAGGTGAGGAATAGGACATGGGAGAGGAGAAGAACGAAGGAAGAGGGATCAGCGGAGGAGGGAAGGCTCGCTGGCGGCGGCGAATCGGAGCGCCATGGATGTGCGGGATCGGGGAGGGGGAGGGGGAGGAGAGCTGCGGAAAATCTACGGGAATGACGGGGTGGGGTCTGGGATTTGGGTACAGTACGATTGAGGGGGGGAGGGATTTGGGTGGAAATGGCAATTCAATTCCAATGGTCAATTTCGTGGCAGCCAAACAAGTTGAACCCGGAATTGGCAAATGAAATCCACCAAATCCACCCCAAATGATGGGTACCAAACGAGTTGTGAAAGAAAAGGGTATTAAAGCAGAAGATGTTAAGAATTTACCACCTATTGAAGAAATACATGGTCTTGATAACCCAACACAGGTAGTAAAGGTTAATTCTCTCTATAGATTTGATGAAGGTGACATTCCTCATTATAAGTCTGCTAGCCAATGCTTAGATGAGTTTGATAATTTTATTGTTAAACAAGAAAACTTCAATGCTTATGTTGGTAGACAATTGAAACGTAATGCTTATATGATTGAACACTTGAGTGATTATATGTCTAGAGTTAAAGGTGAACTTAAACTTATTAGTAAACATGCTTCTATGGTTACCACTCAAGTAGAACAAGTGTTTAAAGCTCAAAATGATTTGCCCAATGAATTAAATAACAAGAAAAATGATAATGATGTTAGAGTTATGACTAGAGGGGGTAAAATGACTCAGGAACCTTTGTATCCTGAAGGCCACCCTAAGGAATTGAGCAAGATTCTCAGAGAACTCATGTTGATGCACCTAGTCCTTCTAAGAAGAAGAAAAAGAAAAATGATAGGACTTAGCATGCTTCTAGCGAACCTGTTCTTGACACACCTGAGAATCCCAATGATATTTCTATTTATGATGCTGAAACACAATCTGGTAATGAACATGAACCTAGTGATAATTTTAATGATGATGTTCATGTTGATGCTCAACCTAGCAATAACAATGATGTAGAGATTGAACCTGCTGTTGATCTTGATAACCCACAATCAAAGAATCAACGTTATGATAAGAGAGACTTCGTTGCTAGGAAGCACGGTAAATAAAGAGAACCATGGGTTCAGAAACCCATGCCTTTCCCTCCCAAACCATCCAAGAAAAAGGATGATGAGGATTTTGAGCAATTTTCTGAAATGATTAGACCTATCTTTTTGCATATGTGTTTGACTGATATGCTTAAAATGAATCCTTATGCTAAGTATATGAAAGAAATTGTTACAAATAAAAGAAAGATATCGGAAGCTAAAATTTCCACCATGCTTGCTAATTATACTTTTAAAGGTGGAATACCAAAGAAACCTGGAGATCCAGGAGTACCAACTATACCATGCTCCATTAAAAAAACTATGTTAAAACTGCTTTATGTGATCTTGGAGCCGGTGTTAGTGTTATGCCTCTCTCTTTATATCGTAGACTTGATTTGAATAAGTTGACACCTACTGAAATATCTTTGCAAATGGCTAGTAAATCAACAGCTATACCTCTCGGTATTTGTGAGGATGTGCCTGTTGTTGTTGCAAACGTTACTATTTTAACGGACTTTGTTATTCTTGATATTCCCGAGGACGATAGTATGTCGATTATCCTTGGTAGACCCTTTTTGAATACTGCAGGGGCTGTTATTGATTGTACCAAAGGCAATGTCACTTTTCATGTTAATGGTAATGAGCATACGGTACACTTTTCGAGGAAACAACCTCAAGTCCACAGTATAAATTCTATTGGAAAAATTTCAACAATCACTATTGGAGGTTTTGAATTTCCTCTTCCGACTGTCAAGAAGAAATATGATATTCTTATTGTTGGGATGTGCATATCCCCGTTGAGGTAACCTAGTGTTATTCGAAAATTCTCCGGTTTCATGTTATTCGGAAAGAGTTTGTTAACAAGACTTGATCAACCTTGTTAGTGGATTCCTTTTGATGAGCATGAGATGGATGAAGTTAGAAAGCACGACTCTCTGTACCCTCCTTTTACTTTCTGTTATTTAGATTAAATAAAGCAAAAATTAGTATTTTCTGTCTGTTTTCTGAATTATCATAAAAATACCTCGAAAATAGAAGTTCTCCAAATGTCCTAAAATTGAAATATGATTTTTTTTGTAGAATATTTAAGAATTTCTGGCACTGAGAACACACCAGAGGGGCCACCACCTGGCCACGAGGGTCCAGGGCGCGCTCACCCCCCGGGGCGCGCCCCCTGCCTCGTGGGCCCCACGTGGACCCCCTCCACTTATTCCTGCACCCATTCACTTCGTCTTCCTCCAGAAAAAAGCCTCCCAGCTCAAACCCGTGTTCTAGCTCATCTTGCTGCCATTTTCGATCTCCTTGCTCAAAGCTCCATTCACAAAACTGTTTTGGGGGATTGTTCTTCGGTATGTGACTCGTCCAATGGTCTAATTAGTTTTGGTTCTAGTGCTTTATTCATTGCAATTTTTTGCTGCTTAGGTGACCCTGTTCTTGAGCTTGCATGTCAAATTTATATGGTCCCAAGTAGTTCTAATGCATGATATAGCCTCTAGGCACTTGTGGGAGTAGTTGCTATCAATGTTGTTGAGTTTGGTTCACTTTTATTTTGAGTCACTAAAAATTTCAGAGGAAGAAATATGTTTAGGAAAATGTACCAAGGTGGTTCCTCAAGGAAGCAAGGCCCAAGGCTCGCGATACGTGAGGCGGACAATGAACTACCAAGGGAAGCTCATGTGCGGCCTTGTGAATGGCCGTCAGAGGAGTTTATGGTCGGAGCAAGTCTCAAGGATGAATTTGACGCGTACGTGCGTAATGCTGATCTTGAGGGCTTCGTATCAGATAAGTGCCCGCAATACCGTTACCTAACTGATTCCTTTGTGAGAAGGTTTAAATTTACATCCTCGTGCAATTCTCACACTGTTTTATTTGATCTTTATGATAAATCATATACCATGGATTTAGAAGATTTTAATATTGCTTGTAAACTCCCACAGTGGGGCAATGGTGAACCTCGCAAATCTGAATATAAAGATTTTCTTGCTAGTATCACTGTGGGGGAATCTAGAGAAATCACACAAGCTACCATAGGGAGCATTCATTCTCCTCCCATACATTATTGTGCTCTCTTTATAGGTAGATGCATTAACGGTAAAGATGAAGCTTGTCACATGTGCGTTCCAGATCTTTGTGTCCTCAAGAGTGTGGTATTAGGAGATAAACAATATAACCTGGGGGCCGTTGTTGAACGAAGGTTGCATCTTAACGGTTTAAGTGGAGACTTGTTTAGTGTAATTTATGCAACTCGTGTAGCTAATTATCTTGATGTACCCATACATGCAAATGACATGGAATTGCCTCTTGCTTATCTAGATTATAATGCTATGGTTCGCCATCAGTTTGTTGAGAGGAATGAACAGTTCCTCCTGTACCGACTAATCTTCGACGGACGTCGCACTGTCCATGTTGCTCTCCAGCCCCTACTTTCTTTGACTTTCGGGCAAAAAGGAGATATGTCATAACCAGGGAGGAGGTGAACGAGTATGAGAGGAGGACGGAGGCAGCTCGCCTCCAAGCTGCAGCTCGTCAGGCAGTAGCCGCTGCATCTCAGTACGAGCCCAGCTACAACTTTGGATGTCCGCCAGGCCAGCCGTGGCCCTAGACCAACTTAGGCCAAAAGCCTAAGCTTGGGGGACTACGTATTTCTCACCGACATTACATTCATGTTCACACACTCATGCCAGTTGTCGGTGCTCATACTTTTTCATTGTACTATCCATGCTAGTTTATTTTCTTTTCTAAGCTTCTTCTTGTGTGTTTGAATAACCTGAAGAAAAAACAAAAAAAATAGTTTTAGTTTTTAGCTAGTTTACTTTCCATGCCTGTAGTAGTAATAATTAAAAGAAAACCCAAAAAGATTTCTTGTTCTTCTTTTGCTTGTTGGGAGCTTTCCCGTGTAAATAGTTTTATTTTATCTCTTTTGTTTGGGGGTCGAGAGGAGAAGACCATGATGAAAATGTTGAAGTGGCTCTTATATGCATTATTGTTGATTTAACAAAGAGCCCATGTTACCTTGTCTTCTCCTGTGTATTAAATGCTTGCATATTCTAGATTAGTCCAATGCACGTGCACTATTATCCACACCGTTCGGTCGTGCATGTGAAAGGAAATAATGATGACATATGATGGACTGATTGAGATGGGAGAAGCTGGTATGAACTTGACATATCTTGTTTTTGTAAATATGATTAGTTCATCGTTCCTGATTCTGCAAGGACAATTAGAGATTATAGTTGCTCATGCCATGCTTAATTTGTAAGGAGTTTATAATGGTTTACCTTGCGTGCCAACATGCTATTAAAATGATTGTGATGTGGTATGATAGGGTGGTATCCTCCTTTGAACAATTCGAGTGGCTTGACTTGGCACATGTTCACGCATGTAGTTGAAACAAAATCAACATAGCCTCCACGATATTTATGTTCATGGTGAATTATATCCTACTCATGCTTGCACTCAGTGTTGATTAATTTTAATGCATGTTCAGGACTGTTGTCGCTCTCTAGTTGGTCGCTTCCCAGTCTCTTTCTAGCCTTCACTTGTACTAAGCGGGAATACTGCTTGTGCATCCACTTCCATAAACCCCAAAGTTATTCCATATGAGTCCACCATACCTTCCTATATGCGGTATCTACCTGCCATTCCAAGTAAATTTGTATGTGCCAAACTCTAAACCTTCAAATGAAATTTTGTTTTGTATGCTCCAATAGCTCATGTATCAACTAGGGTTGTCTATATCTTCCATGCTAGGTGGGTTATTCTCACGATGAGCGGACTCCGCTCCTCACTCACGAGAAAATGGCCGGTAACCGGGATGCCCAGTCCCATGCTCAAACCAAATCAAAATAATTGCAAACAAAACTCCCCAGGATTGTTGTTAGTTGGAGGCACCCGTTGTTTCTGGCAAGCCATCGATTGATGCTTGTTGGGGGTGGGGGAGTATAAACTTTACCATTCTGTTTGGGAACCGCCTATAATGTGTGTAGCATGGAAGATATCGAGATCTCTCGGTTGTTATGTTGACAATGAAAGTATGCCACTCAAAATATTATTTATCTCTATTTCAAAAATCGAGCTCTGGCACCTCTACAAATCCCTGCTTCCCTCTGCGAAGGGCCTATCTATTACTTTTATGTTGAGTCATCATCCTCTTATTAAAAAGCACCAGTTGGAGAGCACCGCTGTCATTTGCATGCATTACTATTAGTTTACATTGAGTATGACTGGAACTCTTTTACCATGAATTACAATGTCTAGTCAGTCCTTGATCTTCAGAGGTGCTCTGCATTTATGTTTTGAGGTCTCAGAAACGGCTAGCGAGATACCATCTTGTTATATCATATTATGATTGTTTTGAGAAAGTGTTGTCATCCGAGATTTATTATTATTGCTTGCTAGTTGATTATGCCATTGATATGAGTAAACATGAGACCTAAGTGTTATTGTGAATATGGTTAGTTCATAATCTTTGCTGAAAACTTGAATGCTGGCTTTACATATTTACAACAACAAGAGCAAACAGAGTTTGTAAAAGTTTTTCTTTATCACTTTCAGTTTGTCAACTGAATTGCTTGAGGACAAGCAAAGGTTTAAGCTTGGGGGAGTTGATACATCTCCAACGTATCTACTTTTCCAAACACTTTTGCCCTTCTTTTGGACTCTAACTTGCATGATTTGAATGGAACTAACCCGGACTGACGCTGTTTTCAGCAGAATTGCCATGGTGTTATTTTTGTGCAGAAATAAAAGTTCTCGGAATGACCTGAAACTTCACAGAGAGTATTTTTGGAATAAATAAAAAATACTGGCGAAACAATCAACACCAGGGGGCCACACCCTGTCCACGGGGGTGAAAGGTGCGCCCACCCCCTTGGGGCGCGCCCCCTGCCTCGTGGGCCCCCTGAGGCTCCACCGACCTCAACTCCAACTCTATATATTCACGTTCGGGGAGAAAAAAATCAGAGAGAAGGATTCATCGCGTCTTACGATACGGAGCCGCCGCCAAGCCCTAATCTCTCTCGGGAGAGCTGATCTGGAGTCCGTTCGGGGCTCCGGAGAGGGGAATCCATCGTCGTCGTCATCATCAACCTTCCTCCATCACCAATTTCATGATGCTCACCGTCGTGCGTGAGTAATTCCATCGTAGGCTTGCTGGACGGTGATGGGTTGGATGAGATTTATCATGTAATCGAGTTAGTTTTGTTAGGGTTTGATCCCTAGTATCCACTATGTTCTGAGATTGATGTTGCTATGACTTTGCTATGCTTAATGCTTATCACTAGGGCTCGAGTGCCATGATTTCAGATCTGAACCTATTATGTTTTCATGAATATATGTGAGTTCTTGATTCTATTCTGCAAGTCAATAGTCACCTACTATGTGTTATAATCCGGTAAACCCGAAGTGACAATAATCGGGACCACTCCCGGTGATGACCGTAGTTTGAGGAGTTCATGTATTCACTAAGTGTTAATGCTTTGGTCCGGTACTCTATTACAAGGAGGCCTTAATATCCCTTAGTTTCCAATAGGACCCCGCTGCCACGGGAGGGTAGGACAAAAGATGTCATGCAAGTTCTTTTCCATAAGCACGTATGACTATATTCGGAATACATGCCTACATTACATTGATGAACTGGAGCTAGTTCTGTGTCACCCTATGTTATAACTGTTGCATGAGGAATCGCATCCGACATAATTATCCATCATTGATCCATTGCCTATGAGCTTTTCACATATTGACCTTTGCTTAGTTACTTTTCCGTTGCCACTGTTACAATTACTACAAAGTTGTTACTGTTACTTTTGCCACCATTACCATTACTTCCATACTACTTTGCTACTAAATACTTTGCTGCAGATATTAAGTTTTCCAGGTGCGGTTGAATTGACAACTCAACTGCTAATACTCGAGAATATTCTTTCGCTCCCCTTGTGTCGAATCAATAAATTTGGGTTGAATACTCTACCCTCAAAAACTGTTGCGATCCCCTATACTTGTGGGTTATCAGTGTGTGTATATGACACGGTAAATCAAGCACATCATTTCCCGCTTGATCTTTCACTTTCTTGGGGATCCAAGGACCCTTAGGCTTTCCTTTGAACTTCCCTTGGTTCACAACTGCAGCCTCACCAGGACCTGCGGGTTTGGCTTTGCGTTTCTGCTTCCGACCGAAATTCCCTCCTCCGGCGTCCTGGGCGACTGGTTTGTTCTTACCACTGCGGAGTCGGTCTTCTTCCTCACCGTTAGCGTACCGAGTGGCTATTTCCATCATCCGAGCCAGAGACATGTCCCCTGTCCGACCGAATTTCAGGTTAAGCTCTCTATACCAAACGCCCTCTTGAAGGCGCAAACTGCTTGATGCTCTGACACATTCTCCATGGTGTGATGAAGAGTGGTCCATCTCTGGATGTAATCTCTCAAAGTTTTATTCTGCTTCTGGACACAATGATGTAATTCAGTCAACCCTGCAGGTCGTTTGCAAGTGCCTTCAAAGGTCCTGACAAACACTCGGGCCAATTCTTCCCAACTGAAGATGGTACCAGGAGCCAACTAATTCAACCAAGTTCTGGCTGAGCCCTCTAGCATCAGGGGGAGGTGCTTCATGGCTACATCATCATTGCCGCCACCAATCTGCATAGGCCAAGTGTCTGGCTTCGACTCACCAGTGAACTTGCTTACTCCCGTCGCCAACCTGAAGTTAGGAGGGATCTCGGCAGCTCTGATGGCTCTGCTGAAACATGCACTCTGCCGCCAATCGGACGATTTCTGTCCTGTCCTTCTCTGTGTGCCCGGTTCCTGTCGACCAGACCTTGCACAAGAATTGATCTTGCATCAAACCCAGGCTCTCTTGGGTCGACTGGGATCCTTCGCTCATCGCCATATGGGCGCCTGTCATCGTATTGCCGGGGCGCATACGACCCGCCCTCGGAGGTGGCGTAGGCACTCGATGGCGGTCATCACGGCCAAGTCGATAATCATACTGCTCGTGGTTCCGACCCAGGTACTGCTCTTGGCGGTGCCCACGACTCACGCCGCAGAGGCGATCTTGGGCTGCGAGCCGACTGGACTGTGTCCGCCACCACAGACCAGCTATGGATCCTGTTGCGCGACTGAGAAACGACTCTGTTTTGCTCACCTGCCGCCTGGAGCAGCGCTTGGATTTGCATCAAACCTATTCCAGCCTCTGATTAGGACGGCTGAATCGACTCTGCTATACGGGCTGCAACTGTAAGATTCTGGATTGGAGTGAGGTATACCTGGGGCTCAGGCAGAAACAACTGTCGTTGCCGTCGACTGGATTCGGGAACTAGTCGACGGGCACGCTCGTCGAGTGAATGCTGAAGGTTCTCCAGACGCGCACGCTCGGCCAAGGTGGCCAGGTGCGCGACCTCCAGGGCCCGCGCCTTGGAAGTCTCCCCCATGATGGGGGTCTGGAGCGCCTCCACGTTGCGGTGATGCAGCTCCGAAGTGAGGGCTTGGGGTTCATACTCATCGTGAGCATATGGCGGACCATCGCCGCCGCCGCCACCGCTGGGACGGTACCCAGGCGGGCTGCGGCGGGAATCGACCATAAGGACCTCCGCCGCGGGGTCACTGCTTCCGCACTCGGAAAGAGTGTCTACGGAGCCAGTCGACTGGACCGTAGAGGGATTCGTCGTTATCGATTGCCGCAACTTGGGGGTGGCAGACTGGCGGGCCACCACGTGTTTCACCCAACGCTGGAGCCGCGATCCACCGGACCGCTTGCGACGACGTACAGCGGGGAGAGTGGATGATGAAGGAGCCGACCAATACTGGGTCGACGGCTGCCGTAGAAGGACGCCACAGGCACTCGCGTGAAAGTGCGCCGCCCCGCGGACTGAAAGGGCCTCGACGTCGAGGGGGGCCTCCTGGAGACAGGCGGAGTCGTCGGCGATGAAGACGAGCGCGCCGAGTCGGATCTCGCGGCCCAAAGCCAAACCACCGCCAGAAACCATGTTGATGAAGACTGAAAATACTGCAACCTCACCGGAAGTCGCTAAGACGCCTGTCCCACGGTGGGCGCCAACTGTCGTGGTACTAAGTCTGACAATAAGAATAGGGGGTATGTATGAGGAGGCAAGGTCCTAACTACGGCGAGGTTGTACACACGAGTTTACGAGTTCAGGCCCCTCTCGGAAGAGGTAAAAGCCCTACGTCTCGGTGCCCTGAGGCGGTCGATTGGAATATGAGTGTTTGTGTTATAGGGGGTGCGAACCCTTGAGCCAGTGGAGGGGGTGGCTTATATAGAGTGCCCAGGACCCCAGCCATCCCACGTTACACAGGGTTCAATGTATACTAAGACAGGGCGTTACTGGTAACGCCAGCTATAAAGAGCTATAAATGACCTTTAGACTACAGAGTGAACGCCTGACCGTTGCCATCCTGAGTGACTTTAGATTTTATGTACTCCGAGCGGTTTCTTGTATGGTCGAGTGACTTCATCCTGGTCGAATGGAATTGGGGTATCCGAGTGGGATAATTGGTCGAGTGGATTGCACTCCAAGGTTACTTCAGTCGGTATCCTTTGTTATACTTTGAATGTTCTTGACCCTAGGGTAGTGACTTTGGGTAGGGTGTCAAGGTCAGGCCTGTAACCCTACCCTAGGTCCATGGCATCGTCATTGGGTGGGTAATATGGACCTTTTCCTAGTTAAGACTTAAGAATCACTTGATACTATGGAGTTTGAACAAAATCTCCATTACCGAATCAATCATTGACATGGCCAATAGAAACCACATTGCGTTCCTTTTGGTAGTCCCGTTCCATCGTAAGATCATATTTTGAACAGAGAAATTCTACGAGCGAATAAGCCTTACCAGTTGCCAGTAGTACCAGCGCATTTTCTTAAAGACTTTCCTGTGAATACAACACCAATCTTAATTTACACCTTGCTAGTCAGATGCTCACATATTTGATGATAATCCTGTGTCAGTTTCAGAAGCTATTTGAACCTCATTACATTGACAACTCATCAAGCACGAGGCATATATTCTCTCATGACTGAAGACCTGAAGTACACGTAGGAGGAGTCTGTGCTTCCTGTATGTGATCATCATGTGCTGTTTCATCAGCCTCTTGAATTCTGTCCTTGTCTGCTCGAAGAGATGCCTTCCCCACACCTCTTGACACTTCACAATTTGACAACAATAACTCAGCAACTCCATGTCGGTGATGTCATAATCAAACACTTCCACTATGAATCCACTAACTCAGCATCTGTCTGCAATGTTATAATCCTCCCAAAAACTGTCTTGTTGAGTTGCCAAGTCATCTCATTTGCACTTCCCATCCACCAGGTGCCTGTATTTTTCTTCAAAGCATACACTGCACTACTGCAGTGTATGCCACCAGGCTTGCCAAACAGCTCAAGTGCTTCAAAATCCATTGAGCACTATATGGAACTAATTATACATTTTTTGATTCAGAGACAGAAACGTCAAGTTCAACTGAACTATATCCAGGAAGCTTGTCGACTTTAACTTCCTTCATGAAGCCTCTTATTCTCTCTGCATCACCATACCTTCCAGCATCTGAATATATGTTTGCCAAGCTCATGTAGTAGCCGCTCTTTGCAGGAGACATGCTCATCAATCTCTTTGAAATCCGTTCAGCAGCGTCCATTTCACCATGCGCTCGGCAAGCTGCCAACACACTACCAAGGATAGCCTCGTCAGGCTGGCAAGGCATTTCCTCTATGAGATTTACTGCCTCAAGAACACGGCCTGCCCTTGTCTGCTCGAAGAAATGCCTTCCCCGCACCTCTTGACACTTCACAACTTGACAATACTAACTCAGCAACTACCATGTCACTAATGTCATAATCAAACACTTCCACTATGAGTGCACTAACTCAGCATCTCTCTGTAATGTTATAATCCTCCCCAAAAACTGTCTTGTTGAGTTGCCAAGTCATCTCATTTGCACTTCCCATCCACCAGGTGCCTATATTTTTCTTCAAAGCATACACTGCACTGAGTGTATGCCACCAGGCTTGCCAAACAGCTCAAATGCTTCAAAATCCATTGCGCACTATATGGAACTAATTATACATTTTTTGATTCAGAGACAGAAACATCGAGTTCAACTGAACTATATCCAGGAAGCTTGTCGACTTTAACTTCCTTCATGAAGCCTCTTATTCTCTCTGCATCACCATACCTTCCAGCATCTGAATATATGTTTGCCAAGCTCATGTAGTAGCCGCTCTTTGCAGGAGACATGCTCATCAATCTCTTTGAAATCCGTTCAGCAGCGTCCATTTCACCATGCACTCGGCAAGCTGCCAACACACTACCAAGGATAGCCTCGTCAGGCTGGCAAGGCATTTCCTCTATGAGATTTACTGCCTCAAGAACACGGCCTGCCCTCCCTAACGCATCAGCCATGCAAGAGTAATGCTTAAGCTCACGCTTGATGCCCCGCTGTTTCATCTGCTCGAATATAGCATACGCTTTGTCCACCATGCCTGAATGCGCACAGGCCGACAGGGCACCAAGAAAGGTGACTGAGTTCTGTTCCACTCCTTTGGCCACCATTTCATCAAAGAGCCTCAGAGCAACATCAGGACGCCCATTCAAACCATGGCCAACAATCAGAGCACTCCACGAGATAACATCCCGCCTGGGCATCGCAGAAAATACGCATTCGGCGGATTCAAGCTCGCCGCACTTGACGTACATGTCCACAAGCGCGTTCCCCAGAGACAGCGGCATCCCCAGGAACATCCGGACGCAGCATGCGTGCACGCTTCTCCCATGGCGCCGCCACCCGAGCTGGCCACACGCGAGAAGAAGGCTGACCATGACCACCGCATCCAGCTGCACCTCGGCCACCACCATCCCCTGGAACAGCCGCAGAGCCTCCTCTGGCTGCCCACCCTGCGCGTACGCGGACAGCATGGACGTCCACAGAACGGCATCCCTCTCGCGCATTCCGTCGAACAGCCTCCGCGCGTCGGGGAGGTTGGGCATGCCCGCGTAGCACTGCACGAGCGCGGACGCCACGAAGAGGTTTCCGTGGGCGCCAAGCTTGACGGAGAGGGCGTGCGAGGAGGCGGCCAGGGCGGCGGAGCCGGTGAGCGCGCAGCTGCGGAGGACCGGGGGCAGGGTGAAGTGGTCGGGCGGGAAGCCCCGCGCGAGCATGTCACGGAAGGCGAGGAGCGCCAGCGAGGGGCGGCCGGAGCGCGCGAGCGAGGCGACGAGGGCGTTGAAGGTGGCGAGCGTGGCGGGAGCCGGCATGCGGTGCGGCCGAGAGCGTGGCAACGCCGGTCGTCGTGTCTCGTCCGAACGGCGGAGCTTTTTGTCTCTTTTTTTTTTCCTTTCTTTCTGACTAAGACCGAAGAGCGCGGAGTTTTTCCTGACGAAGGAGAAGTGGGCTCGCCAACTAAACAGAGTGGAGTTTTCTTGTTTTGTGCAGGGACCAACAGGATGAAGTTGACGGAAGCCTGTTAGACTTTTGGGTTGCTGGGCCTTTTCTCTCATTTCTGTGCCCGGCAGGAATGGACAACAGAGTTGGCCATCAAATTTTGCTAAAAAAAATGTTGGCCATCAAATAATTTCTGGTAACACTTCATGAAGTGTAAAAAATAGTTTGCGCAATTTTTCTCACGTTCATCAAGCATTAAAAATGATCATGAAGTGTGAAAAATAGTTTGCGCAATTTCTAAAACTGTTCACAACGATCAAAAAATGGTTGGTGTAATTATTCAAATTTCCAAATTAATTTTACCACATTTTATATAAAAATCCTGAAAATGTAAAAACATCGTGTGATTAATTTATAGTAAAATGTTCATACATTTAAAATAATGTTCTTCACAGTTAAAAACAAAGTTCCTGAAATGTAAAATAATCTTCAAGGAATTTCAAAAAATTATTGCATAAAAAATCATGAACAGTTAAGAAATGTTCGCATGTTTTACAAACTATTCATGACATTCGTTAAAAATGTTCAATGTGCATTGATAGTTGTGTCTTGAAAATGTCAGTGTGCATTTAAAAAAAATTAACATGTACAGAATGTACATCATGTATTAGAAAAGTATTCAATGTGTATCTAAAGAATGTTGAACCTGTATGAAAAAATTCGCCATGTATTTTAAAGAAGTCAACATGTATTTTGGAAAACTAAAAGAAAGAAGGAACAGAAAAGGCAGAAAATAAAAAATAGTACAAATGAAAACAAAAAACAAAAACAAAAAATTAAAGAAACAAAAAAAGGGGAAGAAAACCGCATGGATGATTCCAAACCAACCACTACTCTACATGGAACTTTCTCAGAACCCCTCAGGGAGCCATTGTTAGGCCGACCCATTACTTGTTCGGTCTCACAATGCAAGGCATAGTCTTCGGAAAAATCCTATATGGCGCTCTAAGCGCCCGTTATAGGATTAACCAGACAGGACGCATACCCCCCACATCGCGATGGTCCGGCCCATTTACTTATTTTATTTTGCTTTTTACAAAAGCAAAAAAGTGTGCTCATGTGAGATTCGAACAACTGACTCCCTGCATCAAGGTTCGTTGTCGTAACCACCCCACAACCCAGAGGGCACTAATTACTTCAATCTTTTTCGGTCTTTTTTTCTGCTTTTCTTTTTCTTTTTCCATCTTTCCTTTTTCTTTTTCCCTTCTTTTATTTTATTTTTTTCCTTTTATTTCTTCTTCCTGGTTTGATGAAATTTTATTTAAATTCATGAACCTTTTTCGAATATCATGAACTTGCATCAAATTCAATGACCATTTTTGAAAATTGATGAACTTTTTTTAAATATGATGATTTTTAAAAATTTTAAAACTTCTTCAAAAACGATATACTTTTCTCCAAAATTGATGAACTTTTTTAAAAAAATTGATGAATTTATTTTAACATTCGGTGAACTTTTTTCTAATTCAATGCACTTTTTTCAGGTTCGACGAACTTATTTCAAATTCGATGGACTGTTTTCAAAATCAATGAAAATCTTTTCAAAATCGGTAAATTGTTTCAAAATCATTGAACATTTTTCAAAATCGAGAAGTTTTTTTCATAATTTGTTATCTTTTTGTGTTATTTTTTCCATATTTATGAATTTTTAAAACCCGGGAACATTTTGTAAATCCACGTTCTTTTTATATTTCACGAACATATTCAAAATCATAAAAAACGGAGGGCGATTTTCCCCCTGAAATAGCAGCTCAGCCAAAAAAAAGGAAAAGAAATCAATGTGAGTTGATCGAGAGCGAAGGAACGAAGCGAAGCAGGAGCGAGGGAACGAAGCCAGAGTGGGCCAGTCCATGAAGGGGGCAGGCGTGCGCGCCAGTTGCTCCCAGTGGCACTTAAGGCGCCACTTAGGAGCTTCCTAGTCTTCGGGACCTTCCCCGTGCATGTAGCCCCGTTCCTATTCAGCGCTTTAAGCACCCATTACAGGCATTCCTGCTAACGGGCGCACACCCCTTCCCCCTTCCATCGGTACTAACGGGCCGGCCCATCGCCCCTTTGGCTATAAGGTTTTATACCGCAAAAAATGGTACTCCAGGTAGAATCGAACATGAGACCTCCAGAATCCATAGACGATGCACTAACGACCGCGACACCCAGCCTGCTGTGAAAACTAACATCTATTCTTTTCCTGTATTCTTTCGAGTTATCCTTTTCCACTTTCCCATTTTTCCATTTTCCATTTTCCATTTTCTGTTTTTTTTCTTTTTTCTCTTCTTCCTTTTTCAAATGGATTAACGTTTTTATGTTTTCTATGAAATTTTTCGAAAATCAATGAACTATGGAGAACTCTTTATTTAGACCGATTGATTTCTGGCTGCCGCAAACCTCCCCGTGAGCCGTCCGATCGGGTTTGATCGTGCGGCGTTGGATTCTCTCACGTGCCCGCCTGGATACTCTCGCTGGCAACACGGGCTTGTTCCAATCGCGTGGTGTCTCGCGGATATCGAAGCAGAGGACTCAGATCCGGGCGCTACCCAGGCAGCAGCTGACGTGAGAGGCGACGCGACGGCATCCGAAGCGGCGAAGCGACGGCGACGGGAAGTGGAGGCGCGCACGGCGACAACTGACAGCATCGACGACGACGCTCCGCCGCACAGGTATTCCACACCCGCCCCCAAATCGAACCGAAATGATAGGTCTCAGTACAGGATAAAGGCTCCCAACGACCCCCTCCAAATTCACAGTGGTACGCATGTGGGAGATCGAGGACCGGCGCTCTAGGGGCGGAGGGGACTTGACAGCGAGATGATTGTGGGACGGAGGGGCTCGTTGGGAGCCTTTAGGTCAGGGACGATAAGGTCAGGGGGTGGTTGCTGGATAGATCGTGTGTGTGTGTGACGAATTTGCTTTGTTTTACATTAGCGAATCCACAGCCAACGCAGCAAATCCACTGTGAGAGGTGATCTGATCTGCTGTTTCACAACAACAGGAATGTTCTTCAAAGATTAGACTGGAAGTGTTGCTTCATTTGTAGCACAGAATCTAGTGTTCTTTATTTAATTTTCAGAGCACTAATTGTAAGCAGCAGCAGGAATGTTTGTTGTCCAGACTGGGATGTACCTTTTTGTTCTCTTTTTTCTAGTAGTGGGCTTGATTCTACGCAACTGGGAGTGGTGCTTCATATGTAGCATAGACTCTAGTTGTTTTGTGTTCATTTCAGAGCAGCGATTTGCAGTTTGCACACAACAGCAGGAATGTTTTGTTGTCCAGACTGGGATGTGCTTTTTGTTTTCTGTTTTCTAGTCATGGACTTGATTCTACGCAAGTGAGAGTGGTGGTGTTTCAGTGCAACACAGACTCTAGTGGTTTTTTTGTTCATTTTTCTAGGACCCCCTTTGTCAAAAAATGAGGCTTGCGACTACATGCATGGTGTGCTACATAATGTGATAACGATTCATTAGTAACTTTGTTTCATCAGCAGGTTTACCTCTTTGCATGTTTGCTGCTAGACAGTGTGTTTTTTCTTATTTTTTGTTATCAGTGGGCAGTGGCTAATCGATGACATACATGCAGTAGGGTATTATATCCAGGGATGATGTGCTCTTTTGTTTTATCGGTAATATGCAAATGTAGAGGTGGGGGTTTATATCCAGGGGTGATGTGTTTTATTTGTTTTGTTGGTAATATGCAGATGTAGTGGTGATGGTTTTTTATCTAGCAATTTGTGTTTCAGCAAGTAGTGGCAATGTAGAGTGTAACGCCCGGGTAATCAAGCTACAGTAATTCCCCGCTAATCATGCCACGTCACCTCGGTTACTGTTGTTAACCGTGCGATGATCCAAAACCGTTTCAAAATTCAAATTTAAATTAATGTCGACAATAAAAGTTTTTCAAAAATTGAAACAAAAATGTTCGGTTGGTGCCGAATATTACAAGGGTAATTATAATAAAGAAAACATATTTTTATAAAATGCCTAAATAAATTAAATTGAAATAAAACAGAAAAAAAAAGAAAAAATACAAAAGAGAAAACAAAAAAAGGAAGGAAACCCCCCACTGGACCCTGGCCCAACTGGACCAACCCCCAGGCCCAGCCGGCCGGCCCACCGACGCCCCCACTCCCTTATCCACTCCTCCCCCCACTCCCACA
>NC_057796.1:351106751-351115470 GCF_018294505.1 Triticum aestivum | reverse complement strand
AATTTAATTAATTAATTAACTAAATTAATTAAGTTAATTAATCCTGTTTAAATTAATCTAATTAGTTAATTAATTTAACTAAACAGTAGTTAATTAGCTAACAGCCCCTGACAGGTGGGACCCACCTGTCAGGTTGACCAGGTCAATGGTCAACATTGACTGCAGACGTCAGCATGACATCATGCTGATGTCATAAATCCAAATTTCGAATTAAATTAAATAATTAATTAAATTCCAGAAATTAATAAATTCTTTTGAAAAATCATATCTTTTAATCCGTAACCCGGATGGAAATACTTTGTACATGAAAGTTGCTCAGAACGATGAGACGAATCCGGATACGCAGCCCGTTCGTCCGCCACACATCCGTAGCATAGCAAACCTGTAACATTTCACCTCCGGTTCATCTGTCCGAAAACACAAAACATCGGGAATACTTTCCCGGATGTTCCCCCCCCTTCGCCGGTACCACCTACTGTCGCGTTAGGACACACCTCGCACTGCTCATTGTCATGTCACGCATCGTCATGCTTATGTTTGCATTGTATTTACTGTTTCTTCCCCCCTCTTCTCTCCGGTAGACTACGAGACCGACACTGCTGCTGCCCAGTTCGACTACGGAGTTGACGACCCCTCCTACTTGTCAGAGCAACCAGGCAAGCCCCCCCTTGATCACCAGATATAGCCTATTCTTCTCTATACTGCTTGCATTAGGGTAGTGTAGCATGTTACTGCTTTCCGATATCCTATCCTGATGCATAGCCTATCCTTGCTACTACTGTTGTTACCTTTACCTGCAATCCTACATGCTAGTATAGGATGCTAGTTTTCCATCAGTGGCCCTACATTCTTGTCCGTCTGCTGTGCTATACTATCGGGCCGTGATCACCTGGGCGGTGATCACGGGCATATACTTATATACTATATACATGACACATGTGATGACTAAAGTCGGGTCGGCTCGTAGGAGTACCCGCAAGTGGATCTTTGTGGCGGAGCGACAGGGCAGGTTGAGACCGCCTAGGTGAGAGGTGGGCCTGGCCCTGGTCGACGTTCGCGGATACTTAACACGCTTAACGAGATCTTGGTATTTGATCTGAGTCTGGCCATTTGGTCTATACGCACTAGCCATCTACGCGGGAGTAGTTATGGGTATCCCAGCGTCGTGGTATCAGCCGAAGCCTTCGTGACGTCAGCGACTGAGTGGCGCGCGCCGTGTTGGACCGCTTTGACGTAACCGCCGTGATCGTGTGGGTTGCTAGGTCTGCTCGCGGCCGCGTTCGCAACGTGCAGGTGTGCTATGGGCGATGGGCCCAGACCCCTGTGCGCTTAGGATTAGACCGGCGTGCTGATCGCTCTGTTGTGCTTAGGTAGGGCTGCGACGTGTTGATCTTCCGAGGCCGGGCATGACCCAGGAAAGTGTGTCCGGCCGAATGGGATCAAGCGTGTTGGGTTATTTGGTGCACCCCTGCAGGGAAGTTAATCTATTCGAATAGCCGTGATCTTCGGTAACAGGACGACCCGGAGTTGTACCTTGACCTTATGTCAACTAGAACCGGATACTGAATAAAATACACCCTTCCAAGTGCCAGATACAACCTGGTGATCGCTCTCTAACAGGGCGACGAGGAGGGGATCACCGGGTAGGATTATGCTACGCGATGCTACTTGGAGGACTTCAATCTACTCTCTTCTACATGCTGCAAGATGGAGATGACCAGAAGCGTAGTCTTCGACAGGACTAGCTATCCCCCTTTTATTCTGGCATTCTGCAGTTCAGTCCACTGATATGCCCCTTTACACATATACCCATGCATATGTAGTGTAGCTCCTTGCTTGCGAGTACTTTGGATGAGTACTCACGGTTGCCTTTCTCCCTCTTTTCCCCCCTTTCCTTTCTACCTGGTTGCCGCAACCAGATGCTGGAGCCCAGGAGCCGGACGCCACCGTCGACGACGACTCCTACGACACTGGAGGTGCCTACTACTACGTGCAGGCCGCTGATGACGACCAGGAGTAGTTAGGAGGATCCCAGGCAGGAGGTCTGCGCCTCGTTCGATCTGTATCCCAGTTTGTGCTAGCCTTCTTAAGGCAAACTTGTTTAACTTATGTCTGTACTCAGATATTGTTGCTTCCGCTGACTCGTCTGTGATCGAGCACTTGTATTCGAGCCCTCGAGGCCCCTGGCTTGTATTATGATGCCTGTATGACTTATTTATGTTGTAGAGTTGTGTTGTGATATCTTCCCGTGAGTCCCTGATCTTGATCGTACACATTTGCGTGCATGATTAGTGTACGGTCAAATCGGGGGCGTCACAAGTTGGTATCAGAGCCGACTGCCTGTAGGAATCCCCCTTCCCACACTCCTTGGCCGAAGTCGAGTCTAGACATTACAAAAACTTTTACTAACATGGCTGTGTGTCTTACGGGCCCACGTCGCCATTGGGTGGTACTAGGATCTTTTACTCCTCGACCTTTACTCTGGGACTCTGAACTCTCTTCTACTCGGGTTAAACGAATTTACTAACTCTAACACTAGGATCCCGTGACCGCATTCACCCCAAAGTTGGATAAGCCATAGTTGTTTCTTAGAATAGTATTTTGAACAATTCACACACTGTCATTTGACTCCTTCGAAACGTCTTTGCTTTCAGATGGAACCCACGAGGCAGGTCGTGCGTCACACGACGGCCATTGGTGCATCGGGATCACCGGCTGTGCTAGCTGAGATGATGACCTATCTAGGTTATCGCTGGCACCTTGAGTACACCATCTACGAGGAGTACCAGGACTTTAACCAGGAGCAGTACCGTGCCATCGTCCACCTCTACTCGCGGGAGTATGACTCCACTACTGTGCTGCACACCGCTCATGGTGTTGGTGTGACCATCGATATGGCTGTCCACGATGCTGCCTATGCTGCTCTGACACGTCTTCGTGGAGAGTATCGGGAGTTGGACACCTCCCCTTTCAGGCACATTGCTATCGCATCTGATGTTGGTGCGGAGGGATACTATACTGCTGCCTACTCCACTGTCACCCGAGAGCCCTTCTACCATCAGAACCTGGTTCTGCATGCTGATGGGCTGGATCGAGCTAACCGAGCTCTTCGCCACGAGATGTACACCACCCGTCAGTACGTTTACCGTGCTCTGACGCTGCTGCACCCCTTTGTCCGATCTGGACAGCTACCGCGTACTGCGACCTACCCAGCCAGGACCGTGATGCCCCACGGTGTCGGTTGGCCAGAGGTGGGAGGCTACTCTCCCGCACTTGGTCCTCTTCTGCCACCTGAGCGTCGGGCTCTACACCTGAGTATCCGCGGCCCCCAGTCTGCTGACGTGGAGGGCTATCCGTTGCCTCACTACCAGCTGTCGGGCTACGATTACCTCCACAGTACCTCTTGGGACTGATGTAGGCTTGCTTGTAGTGTTAGATGCATTCGCCGCGAGCCTGTGTGCCGCCTATGTTGTTTTAGTCTATGTACTGAACTCTGTGTACTGAACTCTATGCATGACCCCTTTTGTAAGTTATGCCGACTACTATGTAGTAGCTATCGTGCTCCTTTCATGATGCATGTTTCATCATGAATGATTCTTGTCTTTGCAAATTTCTCAATGCTGAACTACCCCTGTTATATATTAGCAGGATGGTTAGACCAGGTGGTCGTGGTAGTGGTGGCAATGCCCCACCACCACCTGAGTACATGGCTGGTATGATCCAACAGTTTGAACTGAACCGCCAATTCATGGAAAATATGATGGCTCAGTTTCCTCGCCCCAATATGGACCAGCAACCAACCCTAGTAACTCTGCAGGATTTCATGCGCCTCAATCCAACTGTGTACCGCAGCTCAACTCAGCCTCTGGATGCTGATGACTGGCTCCGTGACATCACCTATGAGATGGAGTCTACCGATGTAGCCCCTGCCAGCTATGTCAACTTTGCTTCCTTCTTTCTGAAGGGACCCGCAGCTCAATGGTGGGACAGCCACAGGCGTACTCTGCCAGCTGGAACAATCATCACCTGGCCAGACTTCCAAGCTGCTTTCCGTGCCCGCTTCATTCCTCAGGGAGTCATGGACCGGAAGAAGCGTGAGTTCCGCAACCTCACCCAAGGCAACAAAACTGTTGAAGCTTATCAACGGGAGTTTCTGGACTTGTCCCGCTATGCTGAAGAAGACATTGCAACTGATGCTCGCAGACAGGAGAAGTTCCGTGATGGACTACAAGCTGACATCAAGCTCGCACTTCTAGTGCATGACTTCGCCGATTTCGCCACCTTGGTGAATAAGGCCATCAATGTCGAGACTGGTCTGCAGGAATACCAGAGCTCTCAGATACGCAACCGTGACACTGGCTCATCTTCGGGCCCGCCCTCGCAGAAGCGAAAGATATGGATCCCGAACAGCATGTACCGTCCAAATGCACCTGCTCCAAGGAAATCTTATGCTGCACCGCGTCTGCCTCCTCCACCATCTAGGCAGTCAAAGCTACCAGCTCCCCCACCTGGGGCTCCTGTTCCCACTCCCGATAATGGTCTGTGCTACAAGTGTGGTCAACCGGGTCACTTTGCCAGGAACTGCTACCAGAATCAGAACCAGAATCAACTGGCCCTTCCAGCAGCTGGCCGTGGTAACAACCAGCCCCGCAACAACAATGCTAAGTCTTATGGTCGTGCTCATGCCAACCACGTTGATCTCAACGAAGCTCAAGACCAGCCTCCTACTGTGATGGGTACACTCCTCGTAAATTCAGTACCAGCATCCGTTTTATTTGATACAGGAGCATCCCATTCATTCATATCAGCAGAATTTGCATTCTTGCATGGCATTAAATACGAAGAGATGAACACTCCGCTAGTGGTACACACCCCTGCGGGCCAATGTCAAACCTCTATGGTTAGTCATGACGTTCCTGTTGAAATTGAAGGACTGGAATTTCTTGTCTCTCCCATCGTACTGAAGTCCTGTAGCATTGATCTCATTCTGGGAATGAATTGGTTAAAAGCGCATACTGCTTCAATCGTTTGCACCACTAAGACCGTCCATCTGCTACACCCTTCAGATGAGATAGTTACTTACCAAGCCCATCTGGTGCAAAATGCCGAGGCAAGGCTCTATGCATTGAATGCATTGAACGTTGCACCACTCGAGGGCATTGAAAACAATCCCGTCGTGCGTGAATTCCTCGACGTCTTCCTGAAGAACTTCCAGGGATTCCCCCTGCTAGAGCTGTCGAATTCATCATCGACTTGAAACCAGGCACCACTCCTATAGCCAAGTGACCCTACAAGATGCCGCCGCATGAACTCCTTAAGCTTAAGGAGGAAATCAACAATTCTCTTCGCAAAGGATTCATTCGCCCAAGTTGCTCTCCTTGGGGAGCACCTTCTCTCTTTGTCAAGAAGAAGGATGGGACAAACCGATTAGTTCAAGACTACCGTCCTATAAACCAAGCTACCATTCAGAATAAGTATCCTCTTCCTCAGATCAATGATTTGTATGATCAACTGGCTGGTTTATCAGTGTTCTCTAAGCTCGACTTGAGGTTGGGTTACCACCAGATCCGTGTTCGCGAAGAGGATATCCCAAAGACCGCCTTCGTGACTCGCTATGGTTCATACGAGTACACCGTCATGTCTTTCGGTTTAACCAATGCTCCAGCCACCTTCTCTCGTCTGATGAACTATATATTCATGGATTACCTCGACAAGTTCGTTGTGGTTTATCTGCATGATATCCTGGTATTTTCCAAGAACGAAGAAGAACATGCTGAACACCTTCGACTTGTGCTGGAAAAGCTACGAGAACATCAACTATATGCCAAGTTCTCCAAATGTGAATTCTGGCTACCGGAAGTAACCTATCTTGGGCATGTCATCTCAAAGGATGGTATTGCCGTCAACCCTGAACGAGTCCAGGCTATCCTTGATTGGACTCCTCCCAAGAACGTTAAGCAAGTCAGAAGTTTTCTCGGTCTCGCCAGCTATTGCCGTCGATTCGTCGAGAACTTCTCCAAGATCACCAGGCCTCTGACTAACCTGTTGCATAAGGGCGTCAAGTTCCAATGGACAGACAAATGTCAAGAAAGTTTCCAGGCACTCAAAGACAAGTTGACTTCTGCCCCAGTTCTAGCTCCACCTGATACTAAGAAGGACTTCGTCATTTACTGCGACGCTTCCCGTCAAGGATTAGGCTGTGTCCTAATGCAAGACCGCAAAGTGATTGCTTATGCCTCTCGGCAATTGCGCCCTCACGAAGAGAACTACCCAGTTCACGACCTCGAACTTGCTGCTGTCATTCATGCGCTGAAGCAGTGGCGGCATTACCTTCTCGGTAATCATTGCGAGATCTTCACTGACCACCAAAGTCTGAAGTATCTGTTTACTCAGCCAGACCTGAACCTCCGTCAGCAGAGATGGATGGAGCTTGTTGCAGACTTTGACTTGGGTATTTCCTATACGCCAGGCAAGGCTAATGTAATGGCTGATGCCTTGAGCCGCAAGTCTTACTGCAACCACCTCCAGGTTCACAAAGTTCAGCCCTCGCTTGTTGAAGAATTCAGGAAGCTGAACCTCCATATTGTTCCTCCGGGTGCACTCGCTCCCCCTCCTAAGGAGTTTGGCAAGGTGAACCTCCACGTTGTTACCCAGGGTTCCCTCAATACCCTAGTCGCTAAACCAGATCTCGTGGACAGCATCAAAAGGCTACAGAAGTATGACTCTGAAGCCCACAAGATTAAGCGCTACCTCGCAGAAGGAAAGCCCTCATTCTTCACTATTGCTGAAGATGGCACCTTATACTTCAAGGGCCGCCTAGTGGTGCCATGTGCAGAGAAAAACCTGGATATGACACAGGAAGTTATGAAAGAAGCTCATGATACGCCTCTATGTATCCATCCTGGTAGTACAAAGATGTACCAAGATATCCGTCAGAGATTCTGGTGGTCTAATATGAAGCAAGCCATTGCTCGTTATGTTGCTGAGTGTGACGTTTGCCGTCGTATCAAAGCAGAACATCAAAGGCCTGCTGGAACTCTGCAACCTATCTCTATTCCTGAATGGAAATGGGACCATGTTGAGATGGACTTCGTCACTGGATTTCCCAAATCACAGAAAGGTAATGATGCTATTCTTGTTGTCATTGACCGGCTTTCCAAAGTTGCACATTTTCTGGCGGTCAAAGAAACGATCACTGCTAGCCAGTTGGCAACGCTCTATATGTCCAGGATTGTTTCACTCCACGGTATTCCATTGGTTATCAGTTCAGACCGTGGCAGCTTATTCACTTCAAGATTCTGGGCAAGTTTCCAAGAAGCCACGGGAACTCATCTGTCATTCAGTACTGCGTTTCATCCTTAGTCGCAAGGGCAAGTTGAACGCGTCAACCAAGTTCTCGAAGATATGCTTCGAGCTTGTGTTATTTCCTTCGGCAAGAAATGGGAGGAATCTCTCCCGTATGCTGAGTTCTCTTATAATAATAGCTATCAAGCTAGTCTGAAGATGGCCCCCTTTGAAGTGTTATATGGACGAAAGTGCCGAACCCCTCTGAACTGGTCAGAAACTGGGGAACGTCCACTCTTCGGTCCGGATATTATCCAACATGCCGAAGAACAAGTCCGCATTATTCGTGAGAATCTCAAGACTGCTCAGTCACGTCAGAAGAGTCAGTATGACCGTCATCATAAAGACATGGTCTATCAACCTGGCGAAAAGGCTTATCTTCGAGTCACACCAATGAAGGGTGCTCACCACTTCAGAATCAAGGGCAAACTAGCTCCTCGATATATTGGCCCATTCACTATTCTCGAAAGGCGTGGAAAAGTGGCATACCAACTGGAGCTTCCGCCGAACCTTTCTCAGGTTCATGATGTGTTCCATGTGTCATAGCTCCGCCGTTGCTTCAAGGACCCAATCCGAGCAGTGGATCATGAAGTGCTCGAATTGCAGCAGGACCTCTCCTATAAGGAGCATCCGGTCCGCATTCTCGACCAAGCTGAACGCGGCACACGTCAGAAGGCGATCAAGTTCCTCAAAGTCCAGTGGTCGCACCATTCTGAAGATGAAGCCACTTGGGAACGAGAGGATCGTCTGCGCGAAGAATACCCCGCATTTTTCCTTCTACCTCCTAAATCTCGGGACGAGATTTCTTGTAGTGGAGGAGATTTGTAACGCCCGGGTAATCAAGCTACAGTAATTCCCCGCTAATCATGCCACGTCACCTCGGTTACTGTTGTTAACCGTGCGATGATCCAAAACCGTTTCAAAATTCAAATTTAAATTTATGTCGACAATAAAAGTTTTTCAAAAATTGAAACAAAAATGTTCGGTGGGTGCCGAATATTACAAGGGTAATTATAATAAAGAAAACATATTTTTATAAAATGCCTAAATAAATTAAATTGAAATAAAACAGAAAGCAAATAAATAAAAGAAAAAAATACAAAAGAGAAAACAAAAAAACAAAAAAAGGGAAGAAAACCCCACCCACTGGACCCTGGCCTAACTGGGCCAACCCCCAGGCCCAGCCGGCCGGCCCACCGACGCCCCCACTCCCTTATCCACTCCTCCCCCACTCCCATAGTACCCACCGACACCCCCCCACGAAATATCCCCCCCCCTCCCCCGATTGGATCGGGATCGAGGAGGAGGCCATCGCCGTCGCGCTCGACCCCGCCGCCGCCTGGACGTCGCCGGAGCACTCCCCCGCCGGCCTGCT